>NC_084574.2:28347500-28580000 GCF_033978685.3 Nerophis lumbriciformis
CTTACCCACAATTCCAACAACCAGCAGCGTTCCAAGAAACAAGAGGAAATCAGTCACTTTGTCCAGGACAGCCACCCTGGGTAGAAACAGGGAAATTTAATCAAGGAGTGTAACAAAGGGATAAGCGAGAAGAGAAAGTGTCATATTAATAATGTATTAACATAATACAGAAACATTATTTTTGCGTGATGTGAAGCATACATGGAACATACTCCAACATAGGAAAAGTGGCTGCTCAGTACAAAATGAGCATTTGATTAAATATTACTAGGCGAGACTGTCCTTTTATTATGTGTCTAGTAACACCAGAAAAAGATGCTAGATGTGTTGCCAATTGTTTTTAAGTAAAGAAAAAGACACTAAAAGGATTGGACAAGTCTCTATACACTTGAACAATTCTCAACAAAGTACATTGTACAATAAGCAGCAACAATTTAAAAATATGTTAATACTAATCAATAATAGGTCAGATGTATTTTTAAATATATGTATGACATTTTTAAAGAACATACATGCATCAACGCAGATTATGCAAATTATATGTTGATGTAATATTGACCATGACAGAGTCACGCCCATAACCACACCCTCATTGCCACAGGTATATTGGTAATCTGGGGGAAACCCTGAGCCAATCAGTGGCCACTATACTGAACAGCGCGTTCTGATTGGTTTGGTGTTCTCTAGTGGCCAATACAACTGTAGTATTGTTATGTTTGTGTAATTCAGCAATTTTAATACTTGAAAATGCTTAATTTATGATCCAAAAATAAAAAAATATCCCCCAAAGATTTACGATGTGGTAAACTCGCTATATTTGAAGTGCGATGTGGCGAGGGATGACTGTATAGACATATGTACGTAGTCAGCCAGTGTGACTGTGCCACGTGTACTTTAATAACCTCACTCCCTGACATACTTGCAAACCCTCCCGGATTTACCGGGAGACTCCCGGAATTCAGCGTCTCTCCCGAAAACCTCCCGGGACAAATTTTCTCCCGAAAATCTCCCGAAATTCAGGCGGAGCTGGAGGCCACGCCCCCTCCAGCTCCATGCGGACCTGAGTGACGTGTCAACAGCGGCCAGCCTGTTTTCACGTCCGCTTTCCCACAATATAAACAGCGTGCCTGCCCAATCACATTATAACTGTAGAATGATCGAGGGCGAGTTCTTGGTTTCTTATGTGGGTTTATTGTTAGGCAGTTTCATTAACGTCCTCCCAGTGCGGTAACAACACACAACAACAGCAGTCACGTTTTCGTCTACCGTAAAGCAGTTCTTCTGCCGTAAACAGCAATGTTGTGACACTCTTAAACAGGACAATACTGCCATCTACTGTACATGCATATGTGACAATAACATCTAGGGATTTTAGAGAGTGCAGTGCACAACTGCTATACTATATATATATATATATATATATATATATATATATATATATATATATATATATATATATATATATATATATATATATATATATATATATATATATATGAAATACTTGACTTGGTGAATTCTAGCTGTAAATATTTTCCTCCCCTCTTAACCACGCCCCCAACCACGCCCCCTCACTCAACCACGCCCCACGCCACGCCCCACGCCCCTCCCCACCCCCTACATCCCGAAATCGGAGGTCTCAAGGTTGGCAAGTATGCTCCCTGACTATCCACAAAGGTAAAGGCCTTAATTTTAGTGCTGGCTATTGGGTTGATAGCTTGGGCTTTTAGCTCGGTAGCTAGCATGATGTCTCTCATGCCGGCGACCCAGAACGGAACGGACCGAACCAGGTGGGCTACAGTATATGAGAAAGCTTTTAACTGGTTCAAGTCCTATATCAAACACAGGATATACAGTACTTTGTTGAACTTGGTAGCTGCGTCTCTGACCAAATGACTATGACCTGTGGGGTTCCTCAGGGCTTGATTCCGGAACCCCTATTATTCAACTTGTATATGCAGTTTCAATGTGTCCGACCACAACTATGCAGATGACACTCAAATCGACGTGTCACTGACGGCAGGTGAACGCCGGCCGGTTGATTCACCAGATCAGTGTGGGGATGCAACACAATTTTCTTCATCTAAACTCAGAGAAAACTCTAATCATTTAGCCCACAGAAGAAGAGAGACACTGTTATTAGTCACCTTGAGACCCTCCTTGGAACCCAGTAATCAGGTTAGAAATGTAGAGGTAATCATGTACTCAGACTTCAACTTTAACAGCCACACTAAGTTAACACCATCAGCAGCTTTTTACCACCTAAAAACATTGCTAAAGTCACAGTAATAATGTCAAAAACAGACTTAGGAAGACAAGTCTATGCCTTTGTCTCCAGCAGGTTAGACTACCGTAATGGCCTCTCTAAACGGGTTGTAAAGCAGCTACAGTACATTCTTAATGCTGCTGCTCGAGTCCTGACTAGAACCAGGAAATACGACCACATTAGTCCAGTGCTTGGGTAACTGCACTGACTTACTGTTGCTCAGAGAAAATACTTTAAAACAGCCCTGCTTGTGTACTGTACAAGTCGTTTCAGGGTCTTGTGCCAAAGTACATCTCTTGACATGTTAGAGCCATATGAACCATTTCCACCTCTGAGAACATCAAAGAGTAGGCCTGGAGTCAGAGACGAAACATGGTAAGGCTGCGTTTCAGTTTTATGGTCCTAAAATTTGGCATAGTCTTCCAGAAGATGTGAGACTGGCCTCAACGTTGGCAATGTTCAAATCCAGGCTGAAAACATTTGTATTTAGTTCTACATACGACAACCAAATTTATTTTATCCACACTCTTTGAATTATGATTGGTTTTATGATTATGCTTTTAACTTAAATTATGATTATTGTTATGGTTATTTTATTTTTGCCTTCTGGCATTGCCTTGCCTAGATATACCTAGACCTAAAGTGTCCAGTTTGTGTAAATAAATACAAATGTCATAAAATCCAACCTCATCAGGTTCCTCATGAGAAGGAAGAAGGCGTCTTTAGCGGATGTACAGAAACTTTTCCCGTAGATGGCGAGCTGGAGACAGATCATAAACCTCCTTAGCACATGGACACCTTTCCAAGCTCAGCTTCTCTGCACTTGCACACACTCACCATGATGTAAGCATTTCTGTTCATAAACTTGATGCATTTCTCCAGACACCAGAAGCAGACTTTCATGCAGTTCAGCAGGAATTTAGCAGCCTTGTTTTCAGCATCTAAAAGAAGAGGGAGAGTGACACCAGAATTTAAGGTCTGTTGGTAAAGATATATTTTATCCATCCATGAATTTTTCCTACTCAGGGTCTCAAAAAGGTTGAAAGTGCATCCCTTCTAACTACAACCTGCCAGTCAATCACAGTGGGATTGTGAATGCATGTGTGTGTGGATGTGTGGGTGTGCGCGGGCGTGTGTGTGTGTGTACATTCTCGATGACAGTTGACATTGTTTCTGGTTTTATTTGGTTAAGCACTCCATTTATGTCGAAATAGCATGGCTTCAAATTCCACATTTTGCAGCTTCGAGTCACTTCGCCTTACTTTCTCGGCTTCCGTCTCACTCTTCCTTCCTGCTGGCTTCTAGAACCACTAGTTCATCCTCCATATATTCAGACTCAAAAAGATAAAGTTGTTAATCCTCATGTGTTCAAAAATAGTCGTCTTCGTTGTTTGTTACCAAATCTGCCATGATTAGAAGACATATACGCGTTTGTTTCCGAAGGTTGGATGGAACACACAATTGTTGCCAGAAGTTGGAAGTGCGCTGCTATGGAAACGGAAATAAATGCACCGGGGAATTAGTTCTCGCAATGATTAAAACGACCAAAACATGGTAAATATTGTACATATTACATATTGTTATGAACGTGTCTGTTACTAGTGAAGTGTGAAGTGAATTACATTTATATAGCGCTTTTTCTCAAGTGACTCAAAGCGCTTTACATAGTGAAACCCAGTATCTAAGTTACATTTAAACCAGTGTGGGTGGCACTGGGAGCAGGTGGGTAAAGTGTTTTGCCCAAGGACACAACGGCAGTGACTAGGATGGCGGAAGCGGGGATCGAACCTGCAACCCTCAAGTTGCTGGCACGGCCACTCTACCAACCGAGCTATACCGTCCCACATTAACTTTTATAACTACATATATATATATATATATATATATATATATATATATATATATATATATATATATATATATATATATATATATATATATATATATATATACTTGCAGTGTGTATATAAAATGTTGATGGACAATTTTGATGTTTTAGAGGGCTTTGAAGGTTTCAACGGTGACTCTCAGCCGCATTTTCCAAGCGTTTTTTTTTAAACTTTAAAATAAATTAAAAAAGACGTGTTCTTGTCTCTCATAATGATTGTGAACAATAGGCACATTTTTTAAATAGCAGTTTTCCTTTAAAAATTGCGCTAGACAACAAGCTGACAGCTCTGACGTTTGGCTTGTTGCCAAGCACACTCACTTCTCAATCAGGAGACCTGAGTTCAAGGTATAAAATATTCTCTAAAAGGGGCCAATAAAACTCAAACTGCGGACAGCACTTTGCAGCCGCTCCGTACGTTGATGGGACGTAAAATCCTCTTACTTTTCAGCTTTTTATCCACGTACTCCAGGAATATCCTGATGATTTGGACCACAGACAGAATCAAAGCACCAAACGCCACAGAGCCTGTGTGATACCTGACCAGGACAATAGAAAGTCATCACGAATGTACATTGGCCAACCAATTCTGAAAATACATCTTCCAACCTGAGGACCCGTCCCAGGGAGGAGAAGATGGGGAAGGCGGGGATATCTTCAGGCTTTTTGAAAGCCCAATAATAAGAGGCAAAGGCCCCGGCCAGGGTGACCTGTCCCAGGGCGCACACAAAGTTGGCGCACCAGAAGAAGAGGAAGAGGTTGTAAAACTGAAACACGATGAGATATTTGTGGTAAGGGGTATCCCCGCCGTAAAAGGCAAAGAGACATTCCGCATCCGGACACTTCTTATAAGTTTCGGAAGTGTTGAATGTCTGTAAAAAGACGATAAAGATGTAAACATTTTACATACCACAAAACATGAAAAAAAATAATTTGGTCGGCTTCATCACCTTAGGGTCACAGACAGTCAGAGAAAATTCGCACTCAGATTTGTTGAACACTTTATACACCTGCTCATTGGACGTGGACAAGAAACTGAACAAATATTGTCAAGGTGTTTAAAACAACATGAGGGCATAATGGATATTAAAAAATATATATAATTTTTTGTCTGGATCATCCTTGAGTCTCATCTGAAGTGGTGAAAGGATACACAGAAGTGACTATCCAGTAAGCTATCACCACTGTGATGAGGGAAAAGGTCAGCAGCGGGAAGAATATTGAAGAACTCAAATGTCCAACAGCTCTGAAAAAGAACATCAGTTGTGATGTAAATATCAATAAAAAGATCAATCCGTGACCAGTATCCATAGCAAACTAACAATGTCTTCCCTGGTCCATGCCACTGCCCTCCAGGTTTTGTGGAGATCAGTTCATTATTTTAATAAATTAATTTGTCAAATTGCAGAAACTATTTTTACTAAAGTATAATAAATACACAATCCCAGTTCGGTATGTACCTCATTTTTAAAGCCACGGTTCGGTTTTGGTACAGTAAGGGAACAAAATGCAAAACATAAAACTTTCAAGCGATTTTTAAAAATTTGCGATAATAATGATCTCTAATTAATCAATCTCTTTTTAATTCTGATCTATAAAATGCTGAGAAAAGTCATCAACTTTAGACATGTCACCATATTATTAGTAAGATAGATATTTAAACAAAAAAGTGACTTTATAGATGTGTCTATCATTTTTAACCGATTTACTAAAATAAAACATCAGGTCCACTACTGAAGTTATACTTAAAAAAACAGTAAAAATACTTTTCTGAGCAATACATTTTGAATGTCGAACTTGTTGCTTTTCTTCTGTTTTAGATAATATAAAATAAATAAAACAGACCTATCAAGTACAGTGCTAGCATAATAGAAAATATCTAACAAATAAATGATTATATTTGTCACAATGACATGTTAAACTTTGTAAAAAGCACAGCCTATTACTGTAATTAAAGCAACTAAAACTAATTAGCTTTTTTGTTTATTTTGTTAAACAAAACAAAAACTGCAATCTACTGGCTGACAATTCCCAAACAAATACACATTTTAAATAAAACCAGATCACTTAACTTGCACATGTGTCCCAACTGTGCTGAAATGCCCTTTTATTTGGTTTAGTTTTCTGTCATATTTACATTTAATTTGCACTACAGGATCACAATATACTCTATTTTTCAATTTATTCTATTTTATTTCTATTCTATTCCATCTATAAAAATAGCGACTCACTGCTTTTGTCTTATCCACCTATATTTTTCCATCTACAACAGGGGAATTTAACAATGGAAGAGTGTCTCCAGGCTCTGGATTCTCCTTGGCACAGTCACTAAACCAAATGCATACATAATGTTACTATGGAAGGCCAAATGGGACAAAATAAATTAAATAAAATATGTTAATTAAATATGTAATTAATTAATTATAATTATATGCATAAATGTTATTATGTGTCATTACTTTATTTAATGTAAAATAACATTTAATCACTTAATTAGTAATGATTTCCTTATTTCATGATTTAATTCATTATTTTGCTTAGTTATTTATCTAATGATTTAATTAATTAATGACACATTTAAGCAGTTATTTAGAGATTTTTTTCATCAAAAGTTGTCCCAGTTGGCCCTTGTCAGCGCTTCATGAATTTATTCTATCTGCCAACTCAGCCAACAAAGTCAGTGGCCAATCATCGATTTGGTCTGAAGCCCGGAACTTTGGAACTCTTTTGGGAGCCTATGTTGCGTTCCATTTATACTGCGAAGTCAGGATTTCTAAATTCCTAGTCGGAATTTCAACTGAAGCGCTCCTCGAGGTCAGATTTTCAAAGTAGCAGCATTCTCACCACCCCTGAGTTGGTTTAAAATATGGCTGCTCTGGATGTAAACAATGATACACGCCAGTTCCAGGTCCTAAATGGCTGTCACAGTGTTCCAACTTGTCAGATTATATCCTCAGTCATCTACTTTTCAGGTGAGAAGCATGATTGCTGAGCTACAATAAACTTTCAGGGAAGCATGTAAGCGATGAAACACCAGACCACAAGATGATGTAAACATAGGGACACACGGAAGTGATTACGTTGCCGCTATATAGTTTGTCTGCGTTAGAACTTATAATAACAACATCACTAATACTTGGTTAATGTTCAAGTCACAAAATGTAAATTGAGTACTGTTGGCGCTTTTTGAATAGTTATTTATCAGATTTTATGGGCGGAACAGTGGAGCTACCATTTGGCTTTTTTTTTTTTTTTTTTTTTTTTTAATCGGCCTTTTATTTTACATTTATTTAATATTTAGAATGCATAAAAAAAAATCCCTTCGTCATCATGTCTTTAATAAACATTGTGAACGATAGGCAAAATTCCCCAAAAAAAGTGCAGTTCCCCTTTAAGGTACTCTAATTGATTACTCTAAGTCAGTGGTTCTTAACCTGGGTTCGATCGAACCCTAGGGGTTCGGTGAGTCGGCCTCAGGGGTTCGGCAGAGCCTCCGACGCAGCGATCAAGACACACCAGACTCATGAATTGATTAACGTGGACCCCGACTTAATTAAACAAGTTGAAAAACGTATTCGGGTGTTACCATTTAGTGGTCAATTGTACGGAATATGTACTGTACTGTGCAATCTACTAATAAGTTTCATTCAATCAATCAATCATGTAGATAAAAACTTCTCCCTATCGGCGTATCTGTACTGTAAAGTTAACATTTGTATGACAATAAAAAGGAAGTCTAAGTTAAGTACCGTATTATAGATACCCCCAAACAATGTTCCCTTTAATTTTCCATCTGATTTGCAAGTGTGTAATTTGTTGTGAGTTCATGCACTGTGTTGGTTTTGTTTTTTGAACAAGGTGATGTTCATGCACGGTTCATTTTGTGCACCAGTAAAAAAAAACATATAACTTTGTCTTCAATTTGAATTTTTTTTTTTTTTAAAAAACATTGAATTTTTCACTAAAGAAGGGTTCGGTGAATGTGCATATGAAACTGGTGGGGTTCGGTACCTCCAACAAGGTTAAGAAAAGTTAAAAAGTTAAAGTTAAAGTACCAATGATTGTCACACACACACTAGGTGTGGCGAAATTATTCTCTGCATTTGACCCATCACCCTTGATCACCCCCTGGGAGGTGAGGGGAGCAGTGGGCAGCAGCGGTGGCTGCGCCCGGGAATCATTTTGGTGATTTAACCCCCAATTCCAACCCTTGATGCTGAGTGCCAAGCAGGGAGGTAATGGGTCCCATTTTTATAGTCTTTGGTATGACTCGGCCGGGATTTGAACTCCCAACCTACCGATCTCAGGACGGACACTCTAACCACTAGAGCACTGCTCTAAGTGTATTCATGATTAATGCAATATTTTTTTGTGCTTAATCACAATCAACCAAAGTTTACTTATATAGCCCTTAATCACAAATGTCTCAAAGAGCTGTGTTAACATGAGTTAACAATTTTTTGTGCTTCATCGCTAATTTTGACAGCCTAAATGTATTTATTTAATTTGATTAATCATAGTTGAAATTAAACACATACACGTGTTATTAAATGTGTCATTAATTCATTTTAATGTAAAATTAAATGTAATGATATCATGATTTAATGAATTACTGATTCAATTATTTCATTGTTGATTTATTTAATGATTTAATTTATTAATGACACATTTTCTGTATTTTATTTATATATTTATTTAATTTTGTCCAATTTGGGCCTCCATAATATAGTATAACAAGCACTCAATTTTGTGCGATACTGCACAATGATTTTTGCACTTTGGTGGGGTAAAATTGCTCAGTTTTGAATGACACTGTTAGGGAGGTATACATTTGACAACATGGCTGAAGCTGACCTGCTGGCCTCTTTAATGAGGGCAACGGCGACAAAGATCCTCTTCCTGAGGAAGATGAGAAGCAGGATGATGGTGACCTCCACGATGATGAGAGTGATCACTACAAAAATATTGAATGCAGGAATTAAAAGCATGTGGGAGAGTTTAAGCATATTGAAGTATAATAGGAACATACTAAATCCGAGCCAGGTCTGTCTGATCTTTAGGTAGACAGTGAAGTCGGTCTGCAGGCCCAGGTCACGGATGGTTGTATTTTCTCCAGTCGTCCCTTTTAGACTTCTATACTCCAAGTTACAATGGATAATACCTAAGAACACATAACATATTTTGTTGCGTTTCACTTTTCAAGAGGCTGTGTTGCCTGTGATACAGCAATGTAGCAAAGGTCAAAGGGTAATAACCACGGCGACTGCCTTACCGTAACTGATGACGACAATGACCAGGATAATGATGACCCAGACCATAATGCCTGCCAGGTAGCGAAGCAGGACGATGAAGGTGAAGCTGAGAACCATGGCTATCACCAGACCCCTAGACATGGTGGAAGACAAACATCTAAACTTATAAGAGGCTTAGAGTAAACCTTGTTCAAAAATGTTTAACTTAACCTACGCCAGGAATTTGAAAAGTGTCAGGAAATGTCAAGAATAGGAGGAAGTACGAGTGATAGATTTTGGGGGTGATCCGGCTAATTTCCATTGTGTTATCTTACGTTTGTTTGCGTTACGAGGCTGACTTCTGTGTGTGCGTGTGTGTTTGTGTTGGCACGTTTTGTAAATCGTAAATAAAATCAGAATACAATGATTTGCAAATCCTTTTCAACCTGTATTTACAAGCCTAAAATACCAACGGACTGTTGAACAACTTAAGCTGTACATCAAGCAAGAATGGGAAATAATTCCACCTGAGAAGCTCAAAAAAATTGGTCTCCTCAGTTCCTTTCCAAACGTTTACTGAGTGTTGTTAAAAGGAAAGGCCATGTAACACAGTGGTAAAAATACTCCTGTGCCAACTTTTTTGCTGCCATTAAATTATCAGTTAATGATTTGCAAAAAAAATTAGGTTTCTTAGTTTGAACATTAAATATGTTGTATTTGCAGTCTATTCAATTGAATATAAGTTGAAAATGATTTGCAAGTCATTGTATTCTGTTTTTATTTACAAATTACACAACTTGCCAACTTCAGTGGTTTTGTGTGTGTATATATATATATATATATATATATATATATATATATATATATATATATATATATATATATATATATACACACACATACATACTAGAGGTCCTGCTGCCACCCAAGGAGAAAAAAGAGAGGGAGTGGATGACTGATAAGAGGATTTACTCTGTTTATTTCAGTGGTTCTCAAACTTTTTTCACCAAGTACCACATCAGAAAACACTTGGCCAAAATATTAATTAAAAAGAATATAAGAAGATAATAAGAAGATAAATGTATTATGTTTGGCCACCGTAGAATTTTAACACTGTTTGAATACAGGGGGAAAAAACACTGTACTTTATTTTAGTGATTCTGTAGTGTGCCACTAGATGGAGTCCGTGTATCAATAGTGGTACGCATACCACAGTTTAAGAATCACTGGCGGGACAATCGGTAGAAAATGGATGGAATGGATGGCTTATTTCATTCCGCTATAGAACAATAACAACATAGCTCAGAAGTTTTGGGCCTATTCTAATGAAACTTTCAAGAAATGTCAGGAATGGGATTAGGAACAATTGATTATTTTTGGGGACTCAGGACTTTTTTTTTTTCTTTTTTTTTTTTAAAAAAAGAGTACCGTATTTTTCGGACTATAAGTCGCAGTTTTTTTTCCATAGTTTGGCTGGGGGTGCGGCTTATACTCAGGGGCGACTTATGTGTGAAATTATTAACACATTACCGTAAAATATCAAATATTATTTAGCTCATTCACGTAAGAGACTAGACGTATAAGATTTCATGGGATTTAGCGATTAGGAGTGACAGATTGTTTGGTAAACGTATAGCATGTTCTATATGTTATAGTTATTTGAATGACTCTTACCATAATATGTTACGTTAACATACCAGGCACGTTCTCAGTTGGTTATTTATGCCTCATATAACGTACACTTATTCAGCCTGTTGTTCACTATTCTTTATCTATTTTAAATTGCCTTTCAAATGTCTATTCTTGGTGTTGGGTTTTATCAAATACATTTCCCCCAAAAATGCGACTTATATATGTTTTTTCCCTTCTTTATTATACATTTTCGGCCGGTGCGACTTATACTCCGAAAAATACAGTACTATTGAGTGAAAGGCCCGGAAGTCTGCGCACTCTGAGTGATTTTTTTTAGTTTTAGATGGTCTTGAACGAATGACCAATGTGTAATCAGCTACAATACGGTTGTGGAAATTTGAGAGTGCAAATGTTCTTACAGCATTATCCAGTGCCACGACATACTGTAGTCCTCAAAGATTTTCATGGCCACCACACGCGCTTCAACGACCATGTTGGATTTCCTGTAAAAACATCGCACATGGTTTAAAACGTTTGTTTACTGTACAACAGTGATTCTCGGAGAGGTCTTTGCCTGTTAGAGAGATGTGGCATTCTCGAGCGAGTAGAGACTTTTGAGTGAATGATGAGACAGCGGCGTCAGAGGTGCTATCTATGTATTCATATCTATGTAGTGCTTACTTCTGGCTTCATCATACTTCTGTTGTGTTTCCTCATAATCCATGTGTTTAGGAGATTTGTGTGTCATTTGGACTTTGGACTCCAAAATAAACCCAGGTGGGATTTTAGCAAAAACTGTTGTTTTTTTTCCAAGTTTTGAATAAATAAATGAAGTGCATTCAAGTAAAACATTTAAAAATGTTCCTGTATGACATTCTGACAACAAAATTGCATTTGTGTCCAAATGTCAGGGTATTTTGTTTAGTTAAAATGTGCATGCAAGTAATAACCTGTGATTAATTATGATTAACCCTTGTGTGGTGGTCTGTGGGACCCGTTTTCATTTTTTTTATTAAAAGAAAGATTATACAATTCATTAATTTTTCAAACTGAGACTCACTGACTTTGGCTCATTTTCTGTGAATAACATATCAGAATACATATTTAATGACCACACACACCATACACCCCCTCTACACATTTCTATTACATACAGTATAAGATGTTCGGGTCCACTGGACCTGGGGCTAATAGAAGTGTGGAAATTGATGTTCTGTGTACCACACACACACACACACACACACACACACACACACACACACACACACACACACCAGGCCTAGACAGGAGGAGGACAGAGTGTAGGTACACAGAACATCAGAGGGTCAAATGTGCGAGAAAATGAGAGCAGGCAGTGTTGACAAACAATGTTGCAACCTTGTGTGGGAACCGCAGGTGCAGAAACACAAAAGAAGAATCCCTGTGGGATGCAGAAACTGGCAGAGAAATTTTCCGTGCAACGTTCATATTGTTGTTACTCAGCCAGCGTTTGTGGGTCTGATGGACCCGTTGCATTTTGTGGCTTTTAATGCCTCACAATCAAACACCTTTATGTTAAAATACTGAACAGATGTTTATTGGGATAAGGTAAACATCTGTTCAGTATTTTAACATAAAAGTGTTTAATTGTGAGGCATTAAAAGCCACAAAATGCAACGGGTCCATCAGACCCACAAACGCTGGCTGAGTAACAACAATATGAACATTACACAAGGGTTAATCGAAAATCAAAAGTGTGATTAATCTGATTAACATAATTAATAATTTGACAGCACAAGGTAAAATATTAAGAAAAAAAAGAAGCTCACTTTGACGCCTCCAGTACCACTTTAGCCTGGATCTGTAATCCGTCGTTGTCCGTAATATTGGTTTTGTCACCCACCATCACTGTATCTCCCTTCATGGCCAGGTCTGGAAGGCAGCGACCGGTGACTGTAAAAGGATTAGAGTACATGTTTTTTTAAAGCGGCATCGCTTTGTCTGACCATCACAGACTTGCAACTATCTTGTCACTTACAGGGTCTGCTGGGCATGAGCATTGCAGGGCACAGGTTGGATGTCAGGATTGCAAGAATATCAGTCTGAGTCACAGAGTTGAAAAGACAGTGAATAACATTGGATTTTTTTTTTAATTGGGGTTATGGTGTGAGACTGAAATCCAACATGGATGCTAAAAAATGCTGCCGCCAATTTTAAAAGCCAAAAGAAAGGACTGTAGCACTATACTGTATCTCATAGCTATCCGTACATATACTAATGTTCTCCCTTTGGGATACAGTATAGCACTAGTGTCAAATTCAAGATCCAGGGGCCAGATCTGGGCCGCCACATCCTTTTATTTGGCCCACGAAAGCTTATAAACAATATGCATCAATAAAGTACTTTACCTTTTCTTGATAAATTAGACTTAGACAAACTTTATTAATCCACAAGGGAAATTGTTCCACACAGTAGCTCAGTTACTAAGGATGGAAAGGATAATGCAGGTATAAAGGTAGACAATAAATGAACCATAGTAGCAATAAAAAATATAAAATATGTATTATTTATATATTATATATATACAGTATATAATATATACTGATATATTATATCATATTTTTATATAATAAATACAATACATAAACAAATGTATTCATTATTTCTATGCAATTGCATTTTTTAACATTATGTAATAATGCAACTATTATATCATAAAATCTAAACATGTTTTTGTTAAAATAATGCATTTTCAAACCAATAGTATCCAATAGTGCAACAAATATTTATCATACATAAAAAATAAAATAAAAAAAAAACAAAAAAACTTAAATATCTGTTTGACTTGTGATTTCAAATCCATAAAATTGTACACTGTAAAAATTATTTTACAGTAAAAAAAAAATGGCAGTTATGTCGGCAGAATTTTACTGTAAAACTGTGGCAGTTTTTCCATTTTTAAAGTAGTACAGCGCAAATACAACAAACCATACATTTTACCAGTAAAAAAAATCAAGTGGTATGTTTTTTTCATTCATAGCAGTGGTCCCCAACCACCGGTTCGTGGATCGGTTGGTACCGGGCCGCACAAGAAATAAAAAATAACTTTTTTTTTTTTTTTAATTCAACATAAAAAACACAAGATACACTTACAATTAGTGCACCAACCCAAAAAACCTCCCTCCCCCATTTACACTCATTCACATTCATTCACACAAAAGGGTTGTTTCTTTCTGTTATTAATATTCTGGTTCCTTCATTATATATCAATATAGATCAATACAGTCTGCAGGTATACAGTCCGTAAGCACACATGATTGTATTTTTTTATGACAAAAAAAAAAAACAAGTTTCCGCAGTTACAAAAAGGTTGGGGACCACTGATTTATAGTGTTACAATGCTGTAAAAAACATTCTAAATTTTACAGTGAAATTCAATCAATTGTTGCTGTTTTTTTACAATAAAATCCATAGATTTATTTTATAGTGCATGTAAAATAAATATAATATCTAAATGGATCGGCAATTGTTCATGAGGAAAATTTATATTTATATATTCTTTTTGTTACAATTGGCCCTTTGAGGGCACCGAAACTACTATGCGACCTTCAGTGAAAACAAGTTTGACACCCCTGCAGTAGAGCTTCTGCTGAAAAACTCTCTCTATTCTGGGCTGGAAGATTGCCATTTGATTGATTTATCTGAATGCTGTACCTCTTTAGAGAGGTCCACTCCTTCCTTGCAGAACTGCTGATAATATTGCTTGTCATCCCTATTCTTTAGGGCGTTGTTCAGTGTCATATGTTTGTGAGGACAGCTTTCGACGCACACCTTTGACAGGAAACAAAAGATGATTGTGAGAAAACTATTGTAACAACACAATGGAATCATTCCTTGGAGTTGACCTGTGTGGTGGGACACTGGAACTCAAGCAGCACCAATGGACTGGCACACTTCAAGATATTGAAGTAAAACAGAAGAGGTTTCTTCCTTTAAGACAAGTGCAGTGTTTTATCATCATCAACAAATAACTCTTCATTAATCCTTTGATGAATTAGTTCGAACATATTGGTGAACCAGAACCATTTAGGCTAACCACACATGATTTTTTTTCATCCGCAAATACTCACTCCATGGGGGTTCCAGCTTGCCCACAGAAGTGTCCATTGCTGTCTGTGGGATAGATGACTTGTTTGGGATCGCCATGGGACCAGGCTGTAAGGTAATGATATCTTCATTTTTGAACATTTAAGTGGCTTGACTTGACTTGATCCATTTTCTGCACAAAATGGATCACTTGAATTACGCTATTTGTCGACTCAGTTTGTCCAATAAATTATTACTGCCATTTAGTGTACATATATACTTTTAAGATGCATTTTAAATTGATCAAAGAAGTGAACTATGTAGAACAGGGTTTGGTAACTCTGATTCAAAGTGCACTTTGGATGAACTTATTACAAACAAATATACATGGGAAACAAATTGTTAAATATTTAATCAGTGGAAAATAACACTTTCTAGAATATACCAAAAATAAAAATGAGTCACATTTAGCCTAATGTTTACACACGTCCTGATGTAACCTTGGCCAGGGCTCAAACCCGCACCCTTCACCAGCAGAAAAGAGTAACATTACACCATCTGAGAGGATTTGTGGGTTCTGATATTGTAATATCTCATTGGGGACAGAGCAGGAAAGTGCTGGGAATGAATTTTTCGTAAAATTTCATAAAAATCATTGATTATTTAGGATAGGACTTTATTGTCATTGCACAAGTACAACGAAACTATGTTTTCAGCACAAACCCATTCAAGATTAGACAAACAAACAGTGTACAGGGTTACAGAACAGAAACGCTGATGAGTCGCCAAAGGCGCCCCGTAAAAGATGGGAAAAAGGTAAACCGCTGGGGAAGAAGATGAGTAAAAAAAAATACAATCTAGACTGGGTTCCTAAGAGGGCATAGTCTGGAGTGGGGAAAAACCTCCATGCCATGCACACATAAACATGTTACATATAATCACGACAACTCGCAACAGAGGGAGGGACTAGTTAGTAAAAGGTTCTCTGACCTTTTACTAACAATTTCTGATTCTCAGGGTAATCAAATAATTCAATTTTTATAGGTATTTTTATGACTTCCTTGGGTCTACATAACATGTACCGTATTTTTCGGAGTATAAGTCGCACCGGAGTATAAGTCGCACCTGCCGAAAATGCATAATAAAGAAGGGAAAAAACATAAGTCGCGCTGGAGTATAAGTCGCATTTTTTGGGGAAATGTATTTGATAAAACCCAACACCAAGAATAGACATTTGAAAGGCAATTTAAAATAAATAAAGAATAGTGAACAACAGGCTGAATAAGTGTACGTTATATGAGGCATAAATAACCAACTGAGAACGTGCCTGGTATGTTAACGTAACATATTATGATAAGAGTCTATCAAATAACTATAACATATAAAACATGCTATACATTTACCAAACAATCTGTCACTCCTAATCGCTAAATCCCATGAAATCTTATACGTCTAGTCTCTTACGTGAATGAGCTAAATAATATTGATATTTTACGGTCATGTGTTAATAATTTCACACATAAGTCGCTCCTGAGTATAAGTCGCACCCCCGGCCAAACTATGAAAAAAACTGCGACTTATAGTCTGAAAAATACGGTAATGGTGGTTCTTTTGTTAACATTTTGCATTGATTATGTTTTACAGACCGTTTTCAAGCTGTTTTCTGACCGTCTCCTCAAGATGCGTCATTTTGTGGGCGGTCTTATTTATGTTGCTCAACTTCGACAGCGTTTCCATAGCGGGTTTACTGACAGATATAAGTTAGAACTATTGCAACATTGTATTAGAAATGGCAACAGCAAAGGATGCATGTACGAGCCAGTCTGCCCCACAACAAGAGGATAAAGAAGAAAAAAAAAAGGAGTTTATTGCCTCCACCCTCGGATTACAATGGCAGACTTGCGCAAAGCACTTCGGGTAAATTTCTACCATATATGGATAATCCACTGACGTCACACTTGGGGGGAAAACGGCACCAAAACGGCAAATTCCAAACGACTCATTTGGAGGAAGTATGAAGGAAGGCAAGATTGTTTTATAAATTTCTCCGCCATGCCTCCATGGTTTGATTAAAAATGTTTGGGACTTATGCAGATCTCTATTACACACCAGCAGGTCAATATGTAAGAGAAGTTGGTTTTGCATAATCTGGCACCTTTAAATTCAAAACGAGATGCGAAATCTTTCTAAACATGGGATGATTCGTGTTATAGTTTACACACGACATATGGGCGAAATCCATTACGTTGCGTAAGAAGGTGGATCATAATTACTGTTCAGGGGTAACATACACCTGCACAATCTAATACGAGCCACAGGAGCTGTGGCAAATATACTTTTTTTTTTTTTTTTACTGAAACAGATATGAATTTAACAATAAATCACAAAAAAAAAAATAAAAAAAAAATGTTTGTGTGACAATCAATATTATTGTGGTTGGAGCTTGCAATGAGAATCGTTTATTTGTATTGGCTATTATATGAAGTTAACATGGGAGATGACTTTTCAAATCAAGTTTTGCTAAAATATTTTTTAAGACATAACTGACATCATCGTTCAATTTGCATAATTAGCCAGTACGCAAAGAAACAGTGTGTAAAATGAAGCTTTTATGTCGTAATTTGTTGAGTTTAGTTTATATCGAACTTGAACACACTTACAATATGATACATCACATTATTTCATATCATTTCGCTTTACAACATGTCCAAAAAGAAGTAGGAAGAAGCAGAGCTTATTTAATCCTGCCCCTTTCCCCCTTCAGACCACTTACTAATAATACATACAGTATGTTCACTTACTGTCTTCTTTTTGTAACACAATTTACATCAGTGAATTATTAGTACAGCAGTTCTTGTAATAGATAATTAAGTCAGTCATGATTAATATACTGAGATGAAGAGTATATCAATTTCAATAAGGTTCAATGTGTTCATCAAGTCTTCTTCTATGTTCTTTGTAAGCACTTTAAATTTGAACCGTCTCTTAAACTGGATCATATTAGTACATTGTTTAATTTCTTTGCTCAATCCATTCCATAATTTAATTTCACAGACTGATATGCTAAAGATTTAAGTGTTGTACGTGCGTACAAACATTTTAAATTAGTTTTTCCTCAAAGGTTATGTTTCTTTTTTTTTTAATGAATTGTTATACATTCTAAGGTAGATTATAGTATGCTTTGTACATAATTTTAGCTGTTTGCAGATGCGCCAAGTCATTGAATTGTAATATTTTTGATTCAATAAATAAAAGGGTTTGTATGTTCTCTATATCCAACATTATGTATTATTCCAACTGATCTTTTTAGTAACACAATTGGTAAATGAAGTGCACTTTTGTAGTTATTTCCCCATATTTCTAACACAATAACTCAGATATGGTAACACTAGTGAGCAGTAGAGAATATGAAGTGATTTTAGGTCCAGAACATATTTTGCTTTATTCATTATTGAACTATTTCTTGCCACCTTATTATGAATATTTTTATATGAGATTTCCAGTTCATTTTCTCACCTATCATTACACCCAAAATGTGGTTTATTTTACAGTTATTTTAAATAATGTATGACATTATCTCATGTTTAAACCTTACTTAAAGGGAAACATTATCACCAGACCTATGTAAGCGTCAATATATACCTTGATGTTGCAGAAAAAAGACCATATATTTTTTTAACCGATTTCCGAACTCTAAATGGGTGAATTTTGGGGAATTAAACGCTTTTCTATTATTCGCTCTCGGAGCGATGACGTCACAACGTGACGTCACATCGGAAAGCAATCCGCCGTTTTCTCAAACACATTACAAACACCGAGTCAAATCAGCTCTGTTATTTTCCGTTTTTTCGACTGTTTTCCGTACCTTGGAGACATCATGCCTCGTCGGTGTGTTGTCGGAGGGTGTAACAACACGAACAGGGACGGATTCAAGTTGCACCAGTGGCCCAAAGATGCGAAAGTGGCAAGAAATTGGACGTTTGTTCCGCACACTTTACCGACGAAAGCTATGCTACGACAGAGATGGCAAGAATGTGTGGATATCCTGCGACACTCAAAGCAGATGCATTTCCAACGATAAAGTCAAAGAAATCTGCCGCCAGACCCCCAGGAAAAGAGAGCGGATTAGGTTATGTCTACAGAATATATTAATTGATGAAAACTGGGCTGTCTGCACTCTCAAAGTGCATGTTGTTGCCAAATGTATTTCATATGCTGCAAATCTAGTTCATAGCTGTTAGTTTCCTTTAATGCCAAACAAACACATACCAATCGTTGGTTAGAAGGCGATCGCCGAATTCGTCCTCGCTTTCTCCCGTGTCGCTGGCTGTCGTGTCGTTTTCGTTGGTTTCGCTTGCATACGGTTCAAACCGATATGGCTCAATAGCTTCAGTTTCTTCTTCAATTTCGTTTTCGCTACCTGCCTCCACACTACAACCATCCGTTTCAATACATGCGTAATCTGTTGAATCGCTTAAGCCGCTGAAATCCGAGTCTGAATCCGAGCTAATGTCGCTATAATTTGCTGTTCTATCTGCCATGTTTGTTTGTATCGGCATCACTATGTGACGTCACAGGAAAATGGACGGGTGTATATAACGATGGTTAAAATCAGGCACTTTGAAGCTTTTTTTAGGGATATTGCGTGATGGGTAAAATTTTGAAAAAAACTTTGAAAAATAAAATAAGCCACTAGGAACTGATTTTTAATGGTTTTAACCCTTCTGAAATTGTGATAATGTTCCCCTTTAACAACAAAACATAGTTTCACAGGATAGATTAAAAAAAATTATTCATATTGTTTTCGTGGTTTGTGATTTCAGAGACTGTACACCTCATTGTATAAACAGATGCATTCAAATACTCCACCAAGACAGCTGTGCTATGTGCCTATGAGGTGTGACAAGAAGTTAGGATGCCAACTACCGTACAGGACCGTAATCCCATTCTGCCCATAAGCGAGGGCACAAATGCCAAATTACAAACATTAAATTGGACACTAATCCTTTCAGTGGCATTCCAAATTTAACTCTGGTAGACCGCAACATCAATAGTAAACAACTATTTTATTTTTTATACCCCTCTTGTTTTGGATGCCAATTGATTACACAGATGTTATTGAAAAACAATACGCAAACTTAAACATGCATTTTTTACCTTTATCCATTGAGATAAAGAATCATTTTTACAAGGAATTCCTGCCACACACATTTATACACCAGTGTAAATGTCACTCTTGCCTAAGGACGCAATGGCAAAAACACCGACTAGTTACACCAGGAATCTTCAAGTTTCTGGACGGCTGCTCTACCATCAGAGTATTAGGTATTCAACCATGGTGTGCGAAGAAAATTGTATATAGTTTTTAGCCAACTGCACACATCATATTACTTACCGATGATTCCCACCACCATGTAGCCTATTAAGGCCACGATGAAGAGAACACAGCAGAGAACATCTGTGCATCCCCTGAGAAGAAAAAAAAAAAAATCGGGATTTGTATTTTCAGACCAATTTCTGATGAAATCTGATATATTACCTCTGATGAATGGGCCCCTTGAAGTTTGGGTCAAACGTTCTTGTTTCTCCTGGGAATTGGAACCAAATGTTAGTGTTATTACGCTGAAATGCACTGCTGTTCGTATGGGCGCTTGACAGCTGCTGTGTTTTTGAGCGCTCTTTTTTTAGGCCACTACATCCCAATTTAGTATTTACTAGTGTTGTCTTCAAATAGTCCCAGATTTGCCGATTCGATTCGGTAGAGTTTGATTCGACTATCGACCTTGCAGTCGAATCGTATGATGGCAGTATCCCCTCCCCCCTTCATGGGAGGGAGGCAAGTTAATCCCTACTCGGGCCCCCCACGTACAGCAGGTGTGTTAGGAGAATAAATTGATTTGGTTCATTGTTGTCATGGCGCATGCGCAATCCCGCATGTCATCTGCCGGCACCACCGCTAGAAACGCGCCAGGAGACGCCCCCGCTCGCTCTGCTCATATCCCAGCCACGCGCCTGCAAGGCTTTAGGCAATCTTCAATCAGCGCACCTGGGTCTGATGAGGGCAGGCAGCATAAAGACCAGCGGACCCAAAGATCCAGTGCCGGAACGTAGTTCACTCTCCCAGTAAGCATCCCGTTTCTGGCTTCCCTACCGCGTACTTGCTCTCTCTTTGTGCCTTCTCTGCTCCTGTGTCTTATGTCCTTTGTGTTTCTAGTAGCGCTTCCCCTGTTTCCCGTGATCGAGCTGTGTGCCTCGACTTCCCTCTGGATTCCGGACTGCCTCCCTCGATCCTCAAACCCTGTTTGGACACGGACCTCGTTGCTTCCTTCCAGCCCCTGACCGCTTGCCTGACCACGGACTGCCTTCTCGCCTTGCCCCTTTGGTCTGACGAAGGATTCATCCAACACGCACATACAACAAACTCTGCTAACATTTACATTGTTAATTCTACACATCGTCTTGCACCTTTCACTTAGAGTAGCATACACATCCTACCTATTCATCAGTGTCAATAAACCAATTGAACCGATTCCAGCCATTGAGTCGTCTCCTTCCCCCGCCGTAGGTAACAATTATATCTTCTTTAAAGGGCACCTATTATGCAAAACAAACTTTTCTTATCTATTAGTACCTGTTTTTGTGTATTTGGGATCTGCATAAGTCCTGAAAATGTTCAATTAAACCATGAAGGCATGGCAAAGATATTTATAAAACAATCGAGCCTTCTTTCATACTTCCTCCAAACGAGTCTTTTGGAATTTCCCAATTTCCCAGCAGGCACAAGACATTAAAACAACGTTGAGAACTTGTTGAATTAGGCTCGGATGTTAAGGAACTCAAACATAATATTAAAACATGCTTTTTGACAGCATTTGATCAATGCCAGGTTGTGACGTTAATTTGACCATTGAAATGTGATAATTTCCCAACAAACAACGCAGAGCCAATGTTGGACATCAACTTTGTCTCAATTTACAAAAACAACTGTTTTGCAACGCCGTTTCAGAGTCAGTTGTATGTATAATTGTGGTAATGTAGTTAATTACATGCAGTTCTACCCCACACCACAAGGGGGCCTGCTTAGCTTATTTTGTTTTAGCAGAGGCTCCAGCAAGAGGTGTCTTGCCTTGTGTGTAAATACCATGCTGACTGAGAGCTAGTTAATAAAATAACATCCTGCTTGAACAATCGGTTCCTCTTATTATGTATAACCCACTAAGTTATCACAATAATCAACGTTGTATCAATGTCTTGTGTCTGCTTGGTTGAGACGTTTTTACCAAGTGTGACATCAGCGATATCTCCACATATGGCAGAGATTTACCCGAAGAGCTTTGTGCGAGTCCGCCATTGGAGTCGGACGTTTTAGTCAATAAGCTCTTCTTTCTCTATCCTCATGTTGTGGGGCGTAATGGTTCATACATGCACATGCATCCTCCGCTGTTGCCATTTCTAATACAAAGTAGAGATAGATAGATAGATAGATAGATAGATAGATAGTACTTTATTGATTCCTTCAGGAGAGTTCAATCAGGAAAATTCCAACCATTGATGCTGAGTGCCAAACAGGGAGGTAATGGGTCCCATTTTTATAGTCTTTGGTATGACTCACAACCACACTGTAGTTCAAACTTATATCTGTATGTAGATTCCATATGCAAGCGCTAAAAACTACAACATGGCTGACGGGGCAAAGTCGCAATCAGTGAAGGCACAAAAATAAGACTTCCATCCATCCATCCTCCTCCGCTTATCCGAGGTCAGGTCGCGGGGGCAGCAGCCTAAGCAGAGAAGCCCAGACTTCCCTCTCCCCAGCCACCTCGTCCAGTTCCTCCCGGGGGATCCCGAGGCGTTCCCAAGCCAGTTGGAAGACAGTCTTCCCAACGTGTCCTGGGTCTTCCCCGTGCCCTAAAAACCTCCCAGGGAGGAATTCGGGTGGCATCCTGACCAGATGCCTGAACCACCTCACCTGGCTACTCTCCATGTGGAGGAGCACCGGCTTTACTTTGAGCTCCCCCCGGATGGCAGAGCTTCTCACCCTATCTCTAAGGGAGAGCCCCGCTACCCAGCGGAGGAAACTCATTGTGGCCGCTTGTACCCGTGATCTTGTCCTTTAGGTCATAACCCAAAGCTCATGACCATAGGTGAGGATGGGAACGTAGATCGGACGGTAAATTGAGAGCTTTGCCTTCCGGCTCAGCTCCTTCATCACCACAACGGATCGATACAGCATCCGCATTACTGAAGACGCCACACCGATCCGCCTGTCAATTTCACGATCCATTCTTCCCTCACTTGTGAACAAGACTCCGAGGTACTTGAACTCCTGCACATGGGGAAAAAAACTCTTCCCCAACCCGGAGATGGCACTCCACCCTTTTCCGGGCGAGAACCACGGACTCGGACTTGGAGGTGCAGACTACATCCAGACCAGACTACATCCATGTTTGTAATAAAGACAAGGAAGAACATGGAAGACAAAAGGACATTTCGAAAACTGTGCACAGAGAAGAGGATGATTGCTTTCAAAATTGAGCTACAAAAGCAAGATTGGGACAATGTGTACAATGAAAATGAGGTTGATGAAGCATATGAACATTTCTTAAACAAGTTCATAATACTTTATAACAAACATTGTCCATGGATACAACTCAGTAATAAGCAGAGAAAGAATAATCAACCATGGATGACAAAAGGATTAAAAAATGCTTGTAAGAAGAAGAATACACTATATAGGAAATTTATAGCACAAAGAACTACAGAGGCAGAAATTAAGTACAAAAAGTATAAAAACAAGTTAACATACATACTACGATTATGTAGAAAAGAATATTACAGTGAATTATTGGACAAGAACAAAACTAATATGAGAGCAACATGGGGCATCCTCAATAGCATTATTAAAAATGGCACTAAGAGGGACTACCCTCAATACTTCTTAGACGGAAATAAAAAAAATGACAACATAAAGGAAGTAGTTGAAAGCTTCAATAATTATTTTGTAAATATTGGACCAAAATTGGAAGAAAGGATTCCAGACCCAGTTTCAATTGAGGACTATAATGATACCATAGAGCGAAATTCCAACTCCATGTTCCTCAGTAATGTGACACAGGAGGAAATAGTTACAATCGTGAAAAAATGTAAATCCAAGACTTCAACTGATTGTAATGAAATTGATATGGAAACGATAAAAAAGGTTATTGATGAGATCTCAGGACCATTAATGTATATTAGTAACCTATCATTTCAAACAGGTACATTTCCAAACAAAATGAAAATAGCTAAAGTTGCACCAATTTACAAGACTGGCGACAAACATCAATTTACAAACTATAGACCTGTTTCCTTACTTCCACAATTTTCTAAAATCATTGAAAAACTGTTCAATAACAGATTAGAGAGTTTCAAAAATAAAAATAGAATACTCGAAGAAAATCAATATGGATACAGAGCTAATGTTTCAACTTCGATGGCTTTAATTGAAATTACAGAAGAAATTACCAATGCTATAGATAATAAAAAATGTGCGGCAGCAGTTTTTATGGATCTAACTAAAGCATTTGACACAATTAATCACAATATTTTAATCAAAAAACTAGAACGATATGGCATCAGAGGGTTAGTCTTAAACTGGATAAGAAGTTATCTAATGAACAGGAAACAATACGTGAAGGTAGGCGAACACACCTCTACAACGCTAAATATATCCTGTGGTGTACCTCAGGGATCAATACTAGGACCTAAATTATTCAATCTATATATAAATGACATTTGTAAAGTTACAAAAGATTTAAAGTTAGTATTATTTGCGGATGATACAACAGCGTTTTGTTCAGGAGAGAACACACAGAAGATACTACAAATAATAACAGAAGAAATTAACAAATTAAAAAGATGGTTTGACAAAAACAGACTATCGTTGAATCTCAGTAAAACTAAAATAATGCTATTTGGTAACAGTAGAAGAGAAAGTCAAACACAAATACAAATAGACGGAATAGAAATTGAAAGAGTAAATGAAACCAAATTTCTAGGTATAATGATTGATGATAAATTGAACTGGAAATCTCACGTAAAAAATATACAACATAAAGTAGCAAGAAACACGTCAATAATGAATAAAGCAAAACATGTTCTAGACAAAAAATCACTTCATATTCTCTACTGCTCACTAGTGTTACCATATCTGAGTTATTGTGCAGAAATATGGGGAAATAATTACAAAAGTACACTTCATTCATTAACGGTGTTACAAAAAAGATCAGTTAGAATAATACATAATGTTGGATATAGAGAACACACAAATCCTTTATTTATTGAATCAGATTCTGAAATTCTACGACATAGTGAATTTGCAAACAGCTAAAATTATACACAAAGCAAACTATAACCTGCTACCCAAGAATATACAACAATTCTTCTCAAAAAAAGAGGAGAAATATAATCTTAGAGAGAAATGTAATTTAAAACATTTGTATGCACGTACAACACTTAAGACCTTCAGTATATCAGTATGTGGAATTAAATTATGGAATGGATTAAGCAAAGCAATCAAACAATGTACTAATATGATCCACTTCAAGAAACTCTTCAAACTTAAAGTGTTTACAAAGTACAAAGAAGAAGAACCATGATAAACATTCTGAATTTATTTAACTCATCCATTCTTTCACTCACAAAATAATCTTACTTATCTCAACATATGAAATGTAACTTACTTCACCAATTATTATTTATTTACTTATTTTATTGTGATTACTTATGGAGTATATTGTGAATAAATTGAGAACAGGAAGTGAACAAAAGTTTTAGCAACTGTTATGTAAAAGAAAAGGGGTAGGATTAAATAAGCTTTGCTTCTTCCTACTCCTTTTCGAACATGTTGAAAAGAGAAACTGGAGATTGTGATGTATCATGTTGTATACTTGCATGTTCGAAATAAACTCAAACTCAAACTCAAACTCAAACTCAAGTCAGGGCAGCAGACCCAATTCGCCCTGGCCGGTGACAGACAGTACAGTCGTCCATGAAGCGTGAGTGAGCATTAAGTCAAAGTTTAAACAATATTACAAATATTTTTGTGCAGCCTTAGTTGTCAAACAATTCATTGCTCAGTGGCTTTGTGGTTAGAGTGTTCGCCCTGAGATCGCTAGGTCGTAAGTTCAAACCCTGGCCGAGTCATACCAAAGACTATAAAAATGGGATCCATTACCTCCCTGCTTGGCACTCGGCATCAAGGGTTGGAATTAAGGGTTAAATCACCAAAATGATTCCCGGGCGCGGTCACCGCTGCTGCTCACTGCTCCCCTCACCTCCCAGGGGGTGGAACAAGGGGATGGGTCAAATGCAGAGAGTAATTTCACCACACCTAGTGTGTGTGTGACTATCAGTGGTACTTTAACTTTAACTAACAAGTGACAAAGCCTATTGGTTTGACAGTGGAGTCTTACTGCTTTGAACATAAGGGTGTCATGTGAAGCTGTTTGCCAGGGTGCTGGAGTCTATCTCAGCTGCATTTGGGCGGAAGGCGGGGTACACCCTGGACAAGTCGCCACCTCCTCACAGGGCCAACACAGATAGACAGACAACATTCACACTCACATTCACACACTAGGGACCATTTAGTGTTGCCAATCAACCTATCCCCAGGTGCATGTCTTTGGAGGCAAATGAAGCTATTATGTTGATGTGTTGTTTGGATAGTTAAGCATTTATTTGCATACATTGGACTAATTTAAAATAATTGCAAGACTAATATGAAATTGTCTGCTGATGGTTTGAATGGATGCAAAGCATTTTTTCTTTATAAAAAGGTGCAAGCAGGGGCGTGTCATATTTACTTATGTGTGAATCAAAAACATCTACAAAATGTTTTTTGGTTTTTTTCAAATACTGCCAAATACAATTTTATACCAGGAAATACAAATGAGCACATCTTTAGAAAGGGAGGATAAAGATGCTCCAGATAGGACCCATGTGGTCCACACCCAACCATCCATTACAGTTACTGTTTCCATGGCTTCCCCGGGCAATCAGAACAATTAAGCCAAGACTGTAGACCGCCTCTTACCGTATTTAGAGTCGGCATTTTTTTCCTCCTGTTCCATTGTCACGCTCGCTGTAGCTCAACGCTCAGTCACCATAAAAAAGGTAGAAATGGAGACAATCACATCAATATCACCGGTCGACCGATTCGGGTTCAGAGCAGCGAAGGGGCGGGACAATCCTCAACCAAACAGAGGCAGTCTGAAGAGAAAAAGAAAAAACAACCAATAGCAGACGAGTATTATATTGAGTTACAGCTCGTACAGCCAATCAGAGTACGCAAATGATTCGCTCGTTGCTTCAAAGGAACGTTCCTAATTGCTGCAAATCATTAAAATACTTTAAAATAATTGGTTCTCTGTGTGTTTATTGTTAACACTTCTTTCTAAAATCCTTTCGGAAATATGTTTGACGATAAAGTTACTCGCTTTTTTATTAATTCACCAGCGACTGCTTAGTTTCCAGATTTGCTTATAAAAATAACCAATAGCAGACGAGTATTATATTGAGTGACAGCTCGTACAGCCAATCAGAGTACGCAAATGTTTCGTTCGTGGCTTCAAAGGAACGTTCCTAATTGCTGCAAATCATTAAAATACTTTAGAATAATTGGTTCTCTGTGTGTTTATTGTTAACACTTCTTTCAAAAATCCTTTCGGAAATATGTTTGACGATAAAGTTACTCGCTTTTGTATTCATTCACTTGGTTGCCAGATTTGTTTACGTAATCCACGCAAATAAAACAATGACATCCAGTAGTAAACAATACTTGTATTTTACCTACTTTAACTAGACGAGAAGGCAAAACTATTTCAATAAAACAACGCCTGTCAGTACGCTGACTGCACCACTGCAAATGATAACCGTCCCGTAATAAACACATTGCTAAAATGATGTTTGTCTGACAGTGTGAATCAAAACTGATGTATGTTTGTGAACGCTGACGTTTTCACACGTAAACTTCAACAGAGTCTGTCATTACACACACACACATAATACAAATAAACGAATAATGAACATAGAATAACATTTGTCCACAAATATGTACTTTATGTATGATTTAAATATTGTTTATGATTTTGAGTAAGAATCACTAAATGTGCACAATTTCCGATCAAATATGGCGTCTGTGGTGACGTCATTATTAGTGCTGATTGGATAATAAAGTGCAGAGAAAAGTCATAAGATGATGCATGACATACTGAGGAATCAAAGGATGCCATGGAGCAATTTTGACATGCTACATCTTGTAAACCAACCTATGGGGGAGATAAGCATATAACTTGTAGCCTATAGGGACAAGCGGTAAAAAATGGATATATATATATATATATATATATAAAAAAAAATTAAAACAACTCAGCTTTGTCTGAAAAGGTGAACAAATGCATCGTTAGCATGAACATTGTAATATCACAACTTTATTAGACTTAAACTTTATTGATCCCCAAGGAAAATAGTTTGACACTGTAAAAGAAAAACATGACTAAAACTAACCAAAAATCCCACAATATAACATTTTCCTGACCTATTTTTTCCAGAGTTTGCAACTTCATTCTTGTTTTGTTTCTCTTCATAACATAATATTTCAAAATAGCATTTTATCTTTAATATTTTAATATTGTGGTTCTAAAATTTGTTTTTCTTTGTCGTATTAGAAAAGTAAAACTTTTTCCTTGCAAGATTACATTTTTTTCCTCAACATTATACAAATATTTTCCCAATATTTTGACTGCATTATAAACACTTACTGCTCTATTGTCTTTGTTGTGTTTGCAAATGGCCACCTGGGCACACTTTGGACACCGCTGACTTAGTTTTACTTGATTGCTTTGCTGCAGCAGTCAACTGAAATTCCACATTTTCAAAACGGTTCAAATTAAAATTGATAAAAATGTAGCTGTTATGTGTACAGGAGGAAGGAGACGGCACAGACAAGAGGGACGTCGTTTAAGCTCGATTTATTTATGTATATATACACACTATATATATATATATATATATATATATATATATATACACACTATATATATATATATATATATATATATATATATATATATATATATATATATATATACACACATATATCGATAATAAATGAAGTGTGTGTACTAATCCAAAATGTGTGTGTGTGACTATGTGTGTTACCCAAGTGTTGAGCAAGAGGCGGAAGTCCCAGAAGGGAAAGTGAAGTGAAGTGAAGTGAATTACATTTATATAGCGCTTTTTTCTCAAGTGACTCAAAGCGTTTTACATAGTGAAACCCAATATCTAAGTTACATTTAAACCAGTGTGGGTGGCACTGGGAGCAGGTGGGTAAAGTGTCTTACCCAAGGACACAACGGCAGTGACTAGGATGGCGGAAGCGGGGATCGAACCTGGAACCCTCAAGTTGCTGGCACGGCCACTCTACCAACCGAGCTATACCGCCCCAAAGGCAGGCTCGAAGGTCCGTGAGATAGGCAGGTAGTCGGGGCAATAGCGAGGCGTCAGAGTCCATTTCCAGGCAGGAGGTCAAGATCCAAGAAGCAGCCAGAGAACCAGAGGGAATACGGGGAGACGAGACACACATCTCATGATGCGGTAGAGGAGGAATTGCTGCTGGATGGCGACAAGGAAAACACGAGACAAGTGAAACACGGGGAGGAAGAAAACACAGAGAGAGCATAGAGTTAGATATGCTAAATATCAGGTAAGATAAGATAAGATACGATTAAGATATTAGGCTTACTGTACATGACAGGTCGCTACGTTCTGGGCCGGGATAGCAGGTCGTGCTGGTTTATGAAGGCAGGGCTTCTCATCAGTGACAGATGCGTTGATTGCAGGCGATTGATGGCAGCTGCTTGCTGCAGCCGGACTGGCACGTGCCTGGCACACTCCTGGAGGTGCACACATGAATGCGCACTGATGTGCGCCGGGGCCGTGACAGTAGCTTTGACATTTCAACTCTGATTCTAAAATTTAAAAACATCTGAACCATAAAATTGAAGACTTTTTTTTTTAATCTTACAAGAAAAAGTTTTGATTTGTACAACTTTTTTTCTCAATATTATGACTTAATTTTCCTGTAATATTTTTGACTTGATGAAAAATACTGTTCTTTTTTCATTCTAGGTTGTTGTTTTTTGTTTAGTTTATTTATTTAATTGTATTTTTAGAATGCGCCAAGGGCCAATAAAAAATTGGACACTCTCGTTATAGAATAGGCTTTCATTGTCATTGAACATTAGCAACAACAGAATTGTAGAATATTAATGGCGGAAGTTGCCATGCGAGGTGCTAACCACAATCCACCACGAGCAGTTGGGAGTTTGGTATCTTGCTCAAGGACACCTCAACATGAGCTCAAATGGCCAAGATCTAAATGTAATTTCCCCTTGTTAGCATTGAGGTATTGTAAGGCAGAACGATCTCTGTGGATCAACTACTACCAGTCCAAAATAGTCGGAATCCCCCTCGCAAGCATTCCCTTCAGTTGTAAACAAACGGCACAAATGGCATTATGGTCACCTTCGGGTTAGGTTTGGTTGTTATCATCAGTCATCAACAATTGAGAACAGAGAAATGGATATTGGAACAGTGTAGGTCTGACTTGGTAGGATATGGACAGCAAGTAGTGGGCAGAGAGAGAGAGAGAGAGAGAGAGAGAGAGAGAGAGAGAGAGAGAGAGAGAGAAAGTAGTGGGCAGAGAGAGAGAGAGAGAGAGAGAGAGATCAGAAGGCATAAGAAAAAGTATCTGCATTTGATTGTTTACATTTGATTATTAACAATCCGGGGAGTGTGTTAGTAGCTGCCTGGAGGTGAACTTTTATTGCGGTTTTGAAGGAGGATAGAGATGCACTTTCTTTTATACCTGTTGGGAGCGCATTCCACATTGATGTGGCATAGAAAGAGAATGAGTTAAGACCCTAGTTAGTTCGGAATCTGGGTTTAACGTGGTTACTCGAGCTCCCCCTGGTGTTGTGGTTATGGCGGTAATTTACGTTAAGGAAGTAGTTTGAGTGATGGGATCGGCAGTTCTTTTGACTGTACTGAATCACTAGAATCAGTTCCTTAAATTGATTCGTTCAAAAAATTTGTTCACCGAATCCCCCCCCCAAAAAAAATAGGAGGGGGGGGGGGGTGCGTAGTACAGTACAGTGCAGACATTCGCGGGAGAAGCAGCAAATAGGGAGAACGCGAGTCCCTACACAGCTCTGTGCATGCAGTACACCAGGCAGTGAGTGACACAGTCAGCACAGTTCAGTACGTGAACCTGAATCACTTCTGCAGCAGCAGTTCTGTGTGCAGGTCGGCGAATCATGAGTCAGTCAGTAATAGCTTCCCCAGCGGCAGATCTCGGTGTGTGTCAGTTCGCGAACGACACAAGCCCTCAGCACCCAATGAACGACGCGCACAGTGACTGAACGAGAGCCTCAATGTGACGTCCTCCTCCGCGACACAGTCAGTTCTCTGTGTCAGTAGGTTCGCGAGTCCTGATTCTGAATGAGTGACTAAGTGCAGCGCAAACCTGAATCACGTCCTCAGCAACAACCAGTCAGTTCTTGTAGGTTCGTGAAGCGAACCTGAATCACTCAGCTGCAGTTCTGTGGGCCAGAGGGCGACAGACGTGAATCGCTCTCTGCCCTGACAGACTCCCCTTGACGTTCGCAAACAGACATTGCAGCTGTAGTAGAGATTCTGTTACTTTTAAAAACACTGTGTGTGCGTTTCCGGCCTGTCCAATAAACAAAGTGTGACTAAATGTCTTGGTTGTTAAATATGTTTTATTGCACTGAAATGAAAATAAGAAATAAATAAAAGTGGGAAATAAAAAAAATAGTAAAAGCCTACTAAAATGCTTGCAATCAACAGTTAAATAAACAGGCCTCGTTTGTTTAGTGCAAAAACAAATATTAAATTAAGAAACCCTTAACAAATGCCAACATAAGAACTAAATGTTCTGTAGCAAAGAAAATGTAAACTTAAATATGCAAACAAAAAGAAAATAAATACCTTCAAAATAAAACAAATAAATTAAGAGCCAGAAATGCCAACATAAAAACTAAATGTTCTGTAGCCTACGTTTAAAAATATAACAAAGAAAATATTAACTTAAATGTGCAAACAAAAAGAAAATAAATAGGCTACCTTAAATAAAACAAAACACATATTAAACCTGTAATGATAGTGTTTGACCACATGGTGGTAGTAAGAGTCTACAAATGACTAGGAACCAATATATAGTATGTGTCAGGTAGGACTCTTCGGAGAGGTACACACCTTGTACGCACGAGTGTTGAAGTAGCGTTTGTAATATGTGATCGTGATTAAAAGACAGTTCTGCAAGTCATCCAACGATGTGTTATTCAAAACAATAACATAACATGGTACCAGGAGTGAACGAAAATTGAAGTGGTGTATTGTGAAAAGCGACATGGATTTGAAGCCACCTGAAAAGCTGAAGCTAAGTGGAAATGTCGACAGCAATTGGCGCACCTTCAAGCAGCAGTTCCAGCTGTACATGGCGGCCATGGCACTGCAGGATAAGCCGGATGCAAGGAAGGTAGCGTTACTGCTTACAATAGCAGGCCCACATGCCATTGAAGTTTACAACACTTTTGTGTTTGATAATCCAGATGAAAAAAACAAGTTGGATGTTGTCATTGAAAAGTTTGATGCTCATTGCTCTCCCAAGAAGAATGAGACATATGAAAGATATGTGTTCCGTTCAAGAGTGCAAGCTCATGGAGAAAGTTTTGACAGTTTTGTGACTGATTTGAGGCTGAAAGCACAAACTTGCAACTTTGCTACACTGAAGGACTCTATGATAAGGGACCAGATTGTATGTGGCATAGAAGACAAAAAAGTCAGAGAAAGACTGTTGAGAGAGACAGAATTGTCGTTGGAGAATGCCATTAAAATTTGTCATGCAGCAGAATTGTCACAGATGCACGTCAAGACGTTTGGTGAAATGGCGTCCACCGCAGCCATCAGCGTGGGAGGCGACAATGTGCATGTCGTGTCAAGGGGATGGAAGTCGCAGCCTGCACAGCAGAAGAGTGACGTCATGTTCCAATGCAAGCGCTGTGGATCGCAGCACAAGCCAAAGCAGTGTCCAGCATTTGGTAAGCAGTGTTCCAAATGCTATGGAAAAAATCACTTTGCCAAACAATGTTTTGCTAAAGGAAAACCATGCGCTAAAAAGGAAAAATCTGTCAATGTAGTAGAGGACACTGATCTGGGTGAAACATTCTTTGTTGGCCTAGTGAACAGTGAAAATAAAACTGAAGAAGTAGTCAATGCTGTTGAAAAAGACAAGTGGATTGCACCGCTACAAATAAATGGAACTCGAGTTAACATGAAACTAGATACTGGTGCAAAGGCAAATTTGATCAACATGTCAGACATCAAGGAATTGAGAGAAAAACCGAAAATCCACAAAACAACAGTTGTACTGAAAGACTACAATGGTCGTAGCATTGACAGTCTGGGCACATGCAAATTGAGAGTCACTGTAAAAGGAAAAGTGCACTACCTGCTATTTTCAGTTGTCACTGAAGAACGTGAGTCAATATTGGGTGACAAAGCATGTGAAGTTTTAGGACTGGTGAAAAGAGTGTATCTTGTGAACACAGATGTGAGCGCTCAAAAAATTGAAACTGATTCAATAGTGCAGAACTACGCTGGTGTGTTCACTGGTTTTGGTGCTTTACCTTTTACATACAAAATACAGCTTAAAGAGCAGGCACGTCCAGTTGTCCATGCAGCGCGAAGAGTTCCAGCAGCACTTAAAGAGCGTCTCAAAAAGGAACTGGACCGGATGACAACACTGGGTGTAATAAAGAAAATTGAGGAACCAACAGATTGGGTAAACTCCATGGTCTGTGTGAAAAAGAAAAATGGCGATCTAAGAATATGCATGGATCCAAAAGACTTGAATGAAAACATAAAACGTGAGCACTACAAAATACCAAAACGTGAAGAAATAGCCAGTGAGATGGCTGGGGCAAAATATTTCTCAAAATTGGATGCGTCAAATGGCTTTTGGCAAATCAAACTAGACGAAAACAGTAGCAAATACTGCACTTTCAACACGCCTTTTGGTCGCTACTGCTTCCAACGCCTACCATTTGGGATCAAATCTGCATCAGAAATATTCCATAGAGCAATGGAACATATCATTGAAGGCTTGGAAGGCGTGCGAGCGTACATCGACGACATTGCTGTGTGGGGAAGAACAGCAAAAGAACACAACGAAAGGCTGACCAAAGTGTTGGAAAGAGTACAACAATATGGACTCAAATTAAACAAAAAGAAGTGTCAGTTTGGAGTGTCAGAGATAATTTTTCTGGGAGACAAGCTCAGTGCACATGGCGTTCAACCTGATGATGAAAAAATACACGCCATACAAAGAATGCCGAGTTCCACAGACAAGACAGGTGTACAGCGTATATTGGGCGTGGTCAACTATATTGGCAAGTTCATCCCAAACCTTGCTGTGAAAACATCCTGCATTCGTGAACTCCTTCACAATGACACAGAGTTCAAGTGGACGTCCAGGCACGAGAATGAGTGGCAGAGACTGAAGGAAACACTCACTACTGCACCTGTGCTGACGTTCTTCGACCCTACAAAGAAAACAAAGGTGTCAACAGATGCTTCAAAAGATGGACTGGGTGGAGTTTTACTACAGGCTGATGATGAACACTGGAAACCAGTAGCCTATGCATCACGATCCATGACACAGGCTGAATGTAGGTATGCTCAAATAGAAAAGGAATGTCTAGGGTTAGCATATGGCCTGCAGAGCTTCCACAACTATGTTTATGGTCTCCCTACCTTCACTGTAGAAACAGACCATCGCCCACTAGTTTCCATCATCAAGAAAAACTTGAATGACATGACACCACGAATACAACGTTTCATGATGAAGATGCAGCCATATGATTTTCAGCTCATCTACACACCTGGAAAGCACTTGATATGGCTGATGCACTCTCAAGAGCACCCATGAAAATCAGCGTCAGTGCTACTGAAGAGGATGTACAAAACCATGTGAATATGGTGTCAGCTAAACTTCCAGTGTCAGACATAAAATCACAACTAATCGCTGAGGAAACTGCAAAAGATGAAGAGTTGCAGCGTGTTATTACCAACATGCAGAATGGATGGCCTCCACGTTCCAGCCCACGGTTCTTCCATGTTAGAGGTGAACTAAGTGTTGTGGATGGACTTTTACTGAAGCGAAACCGAATAGTCATTCCACAAACATTGAGGCAGGATATACTACAAAGAATCCATGAAGGTCATCTAGGGATTGAAAAGTGCAAGAGACGAGCACGCGACACTGTATACTGGCCTGGAATCAACAAAGACATTGACAACATGATTGGCAGATGTGCAACATGTCAAAAATACAGAAACAAACAAACCAAAGAACCCATGATATTGCCTGAAGTTCTTACTGCACCATGGCAGAAAGTGGGAATGGACTTGTTTTATTTGAAGGGCAAAGAGTATGTTGTTGTAATTGACTACTATTCTAATTTCCCTGAAATGGCTTTGCTATCAAGCACATCATCAAACTGTGTGATCACGCATGTCAAATCTATATTTGCTAGACATGGTATACCACATACTGTGGTGAGTGACAATGGACCATGTTTCAACAGTAAAGAGTGGCAGCAATTTGCAAAACACTATGATTTCAGACACGTGACGTCAAGCCCTCTGTACGCACAGTCAAATGGAAAGGCTGAGAAAGGAGTACATATTCTCAAACAACTTTTGAAGAAAGCAGTGGATAGTAACTCTGATCCATACCTAGCACTACTTAGCTACAGAGCGACACCTCTTGAGTGTGGCTTGTCACCCTCTGAACTACTGATGAACAGAAAGCTTCGTACTACGCTACCAAGTATGTCTACACCAACGCAGAGTCAAAAAGTACAACGGAAGCTAAAGCAACAAAAGCTAAAGCAGAAGTCGTTTTATGACAAAGCAGCCAAATCGCTCCCACTACTATCACCAAGTGACACAGTGAGAATTGAAAGTCCTGATGGTTGGAAAACCAAAGCTACTGTTCTTCAAGAAACATCACCACGATCATATACTGTGAGGAGTGAAGAAGGACAGATACTACGTCGCAATCATCGCAGTTTGCTGAGGGTTCCAGAGACTGTTCCAAACCAAGAAACAGCCGAGTCCGAGGTTTCATCTACACCGACTGTTTCAAACCAAGCAACAGCTGAGTCCGAGGTTTCATCTACACCTACTGACTGTGAAACAATGCCAATGCAGCACATGAATGAAGATGTGACTGACGATCCTGAACCTGTGTTGAGAAGATCTACAAGGCAGATCAAGAAACCTGTGAATGATGACTATGTGTATTATTGAACTCGTATAATATCAAACTGATTGACAAGCTAAAGAGTTCATGTTTTTTAAAATATTTTAAATGTTTTGTAATACTGTGGTGCATGGATAGTTTTTGAAAAGATTGCATATTCATGTGGTCAAGATAGAAAAACAAGTTATTTGTTTAATACAAACATTGTATTAGCAATGGGTGCTTAGTTTAGAAAGGGGGATGTAATGATAGTGTTTGACCACATGGTGGTAGTAAGAGTCTACAAATGACTAGGAACCAATATATAGTATGTGTCAGGTAGGACTCTTCGGAGAGGTACACACCTTGTACGCACGAGTGTTGAAGTAGCGTTTGTAATATGTGATCGTGATTAAAAGACAGTTCTGCAAGTCATCCAACGATGTGTTATTCAAAACAATAACATAACAAAACCAAGTGCCAGAAAAGCCAACATTAAAACTAAAATTTCTGTAGCTTACATTTAAAAATATAAAACTATCAACTTAAATATGCAATAAAAAAGAAAATAGCTTAAATAATATAAAAATCAAGATAAATAATAGCCTATGTATATGTACATACATATTATTTTTATTTTAAATCTTCTCAAACAGCCTGCTCTACACTTTACCCCCCGCCCCTTCCCCTCGGGTCGCTGCTTCTCAGCCTTGCCCTGCACTGACTTTCTTTCTGTCTCCTCTACTCTCATAACTTTATGTGTTGAGATAATGGGGACGGGGCGTGTGTGTTTGTTTTCATGTGGCTTGAGTCAACATTAGCCGTTAGCTTAGCGAATGAATGGAGAACGGATGCCAATGGCATGAAACATATCCCCGCGACGGGAGGAGAATCACTCGCGGCATTGGGGCAAGCAGAGCAGAGAGCGAGAGCGTTGTCGTTCACTGAGTGATTCATGTCGTTAATCCGCGGTGAACGAATCGTTCGCTCAGTCATCCCCCCCGCCCCCGTGATGACGTCGTTCGCCGACGTCGAGGGTTCAGTGAGTCACAGAATGCGCCAGTTCCACTCATACCGGCATGGTCGCGGCGGAGCTCAACTGAACTGAGAAAGGAACGAATCAGTTCATGAAGTGATTCGGTTCAGTACGTTCACTCAAAAGATTCGTTCGTTCGAACGAATCGTTCGCGAACGACACATCATTACTAGTTTGACATGTAGCTAGGTGTAGCGGATTTTATAGACTCAGCTCAGTGCAAGTTGTTTTACTCTGTACATTTCGGGTGTTCCATTCAGTAAAAAACTGTAAAATTCCATTCCGGTTTTTTTGAGGTGGTCTGTCATAACGTTTTTAGAACTCTTTGTGACTTTTGGTATTAGTGTTCCTGAAAAAAAGGGACCCCATCAGGCCAACACACATACTGTACAGCAGATTTTTACAGCTAAATGTGTATATATAATCTATACGCACATACACTTTGGCCCCCCAGACACATACTTTTCTCTCAAGGTGGCCCCGAGTTCAAATATTTGCATAAGAAACATACCTTCTGTACATCCAGCCTTATTTAAGCAGCCAATAAGCAGCCAGGGCGTGGACCTCCTCCCTTCACTCCCAACATAAAAACAGTACAAGGCATCCGCCATTTTGAGTGTGTCAACAATGTCCCACTATAAGGCGGTGTCATTTTGAACAGTAAAACAAACCCGTATAATAATATTCCTAGTAGACGAGTGCGTCTTCTGTTTTCATTCCCCAATAATATAGGCTATGTAACGTCGTTGCATAACGACAGAGAATTGCGCAACTGCCAGCGGCTGCTGGCGCTAATGCCGCCAATGTCATCACCTATCATGGCGGAAAAGAACGCCCACCCAAGGACGTGACGTACGGACGTGACGTAACACAAGCTGAAATCTTACTTAAGCAACTTTTCCAGGTCGCTTCTCCGTTACAACTCATCAGAAAACCCGAGGAACAGGTAAAAAAATCTACTTTGCTAACATAGACGCAGATTGAAATGATTAACTTAGAGACGTTTACTGGAATGTAACAGTTAAAAACAATGCAAACCAACGTGTTCTTACATTGTCTTGTAACTAATGCTGCCAAGCGACCGGAATTGTGTTTCATAACAAAATCACGAAAGAGGCTCTCAGTATAGATCAGGGGTCGGCAACCCAAAATGTTGAAAGAGTCATATTGGACCGAAAATACAAAACAAAAATCTGTCTGGAGCCACAAAAAATTAAAAGCCTTATATAAGTGTTATAATGAAGGCAACACATGATGTAAGTGTCTATATTAGCTATTTTAGCCTACTATCAAAGGCTCACGCAAATCTTTGTTAACACAAAGGTTGTATTTTAATTTTTATTCTACACATTTTTGCAACATTGGAAATCCATCCATCCATTTTCTACCGCTTATTCCCTTCGGGGTCGCGGGGGGCGCTGGAGCCTATCTCAGCTACAATCGGGCGGAAGGCGGGGTACACCCTGGACAAGTCGCCACCTCATCGCAGGGCCGACACAGATAGACAGACAACATTCACACTCACATTCACACACTAGGGCCAATTTAGTGTTGCCAATCAACCTATCCCCAGGTGCATGTCTTTGGAGGTGGGAGGAAACCGGAGTACCCGGAGGGAACCCACGCAGTCACTGGGAGAACATGCAAACTCCACACAGAAAGATCCCGAGCCTGGGATTGAACCCCAGACTACTCAGCACCTTCGTATTGTGAGGCAGACGCACTAACCCCTCTGCCACCGAAATGATTAGTAAAATGGAGGCTTCTCACAGGATGAGATAACATCTGGAAATTACTGGCACAGAATGGCCAAAGGTATAGATGTGTGTGTCCAAGTGTAAGGATTTATTTATTACAATCTTTGCAAGTTGGGTAACGTTTGTTGTGGTCTGGAACAACACGGCACTCAAACAATGATGAGAAATGCAGCCAATATTACATACATATAATGTGTCACGAGACATGCGCATATACATTAAATACACTGATGACATAAGTAAAGGAAATTAAATGAGCTCAAATATACCCACAAAAAAAAAAAAAAAAAAAAATATATATATATATATATATATATATATATATATATACCCACAAATGAGGCACAATGATGCAATATGTACATACAGCTAGCCTAAATAGCATGTTAGCACCGATTAGCTTGCAGTCATGGATTGACCAAAATATGCCTGACTCCAGCAAATCAATAAAATCAACAAAGCTCACCTTTGTGGATTCACGCACAGCATAAAACGTTTGGTGGACAAAATGAGACAAAGAAGAAGTGGCATAAAACACGTCTTTCTGTGGCAGCATCGGAGAAAGTTGTACATGTAAACAAACTACGATGAGTTCAAGGGTCGCTGAAATTAGGACAAAACTGTGCTTGCCAAATACTCTCATTAGTGAAGCATGCATAATATAAACAGTGGGATTTCTAACAATTAGCAAGGTTTGTGTCATGTTTGTTCTCCTACAGAAAATATATTAAAACTAAAAAAAAAACATTTTTCTTCATCTTTTTCCATTTTTACACATCTCTGAAAGAGGTCCAGGGAGCCACTAGGGCGGCGCTAAAGAGCCGCGGGTTGCTGACCCCTGGTATAGATTTATCAACAAAGTTTGATAAAGTCATTGAATTTTCTTTTTCTTCTTTATTCAGTGAAAATATGGCTCTCCGAAGTATCACCCGTCTGCTGTCCAACACCCCAAAGTGTGCAGCTGTCCTTGTGTGTAGAGCCCAAGGTACAGCTGCTGCCATTCACAAAGGTAACACTGAAGAAGTGCATTTTCCTTTAAATTGTCTCCTAAAATGGATTTTCTGAAAAATAGGCAAAAGCCTAAAGGTATAAGACATACAAATGTTTTATGTTTGCTTTTTCCCCCCTCAAACAGATGCCGAGGAAGTAAAAAAGGCTTCTAAGGGAGGTAAGTATACCACTTACAGGAAATGTTCTTCCTGCAAGTGATGGTGACATAACAGCCGAATGCATGTTTTGACCCTCAGCTAAAGTGTCATTCAACTGGCGTGACGCTCTGGACCTGGAGGGTCAGCTGACGGAGGAGGAGATTATGATCCGGGACTCCTTCCGCAACTACTGCCAAGAAAAACTCATGCCACGCATCCTTATGGCCAACAGACACGAACGTGAGAGAAGCACACTTCAACTAGATGAGGCCATTCCTAAAGGAATTGCGTGTGAATGCTCCAATGCTGAAGTTGAACTGAAATGCTGACAGAATGTAGTATGAATGTAAGAATAGTTTGAATGTTGAAATGGTTTGAATAAGTTGTTAAATGTGCGAAAAATTGATAATTCATTTTGAATGGGGAAAATATCCCTAAAAACTGTGAATTTTGTAATTGTTGAAAGAGAGCACACAATTCCTGAACAGGCTGAATATTTTGAAGTTGGAACGGTTTGAATCGGATAAAAAATGTGGGAGTTGTGGAACTTTGAAAAATGTCCCATGCATTTCATTGTGAATTTCATGGAAATTTGGGAATTTCGGTAAAAGAGGGAATTATTTGGAACATGCTAAATAATTTGAATGTTCTGAATGAGTTCAAACAGTTGGTGTTGGAATTTTCAAATGGGTCGAGAAATGTTGAAGTCGTAACATTTTGAATTGAGAAATGGTATTAAAGAATTTCAGGAAAACCAGGAATTTTTCCAGTTCAAAAAACTGCTTTGTTTTTTGTCCTGATTAAGAGGAATGTTTGGACGGTGGAACGGTTGAAGTGGGTTGAAAAATGTGGAAGGGGTAGTCGACAGAAAAAAGGGTGATAAAAGGGTTTGGAAAAACGGGAATTCCTGGAAATGTTTTGAACTTGAAAAAAATAATAGTTTGAATGTGCAGGATGAGTGGAAAATGTTTAAGATGGAATGGTTTGAATCGATTGAAAAATGTAGAAATTGTGGAAGTTTGAAAAAATGGCTAATTCATTTTGAATGGGAAAAATGTCCTAGTAAAACCTGGAATTATGGGAAATCTGGGAATTTTTGGAATTTGTCAAGGAAAGCCCACGATTCCCGAATAGGCCAAACAGTTTGAAGTTGGAACAGTTTGAATCGGATGAAAAATGTGGAAGGTAGAGCGTGTCAAAATCTGGAGAAGAAGAAGAAGTTTAATAAATAGATGAATTTTGGGGTAGAAAATCATATGCTTTGGAGCATTCACACAATTACACCTTTTAATTAATATTTGATTGCCGGTTTGCGTTTCCCCTGACAGATTTCCACCGTGAGATTGTCTCCGAAATGGGAGAATTGGGTGTCCTAGGCCCCACTATTAAAGGTAAAGAAAAATACACCACTGTCACGTGTTGTATGTTTGACCATCATGCTCTATTACGCGATGCCGCTCTGCAGGTTATGGCTGTGCGGGAACAAGTTATGTGGCTTACGGCTTGATTGCCAGAGAGGTGGAGAGAGTTGACAGTGGTTATCGCTCAGTCATGAGTGTCCAGTCTTCACTGGTAATGCACCCTATCAACGCCTACGGCACAGAGGCCCAGAAGGAGAAATACATTCCCAGGCTTGGTGAGGACTTGCAACACTCGACAAGGATAAATAAAACATTTAAAAAAAGTAATATGTATTCCTAACTTTGTGTGTGTATACTCCAGCACGTGGTGAAATCCTTGGTTGTTTTGGCTTGACGGAGCCAAACCATGGCAGTGATCCCAGCGGTATGGAGACCAAGGCCACCTACAACCCATCCAGTGCTACCTTCACCATCAGCGGAGCCAAAACATGGTAGGTCAACATTAAATAAATTTTATTTACGTACTAAGGATGTATTAAAGCATTATGACATTACAAATATACTATCAGTCAGTTTGTTTGTTACTTTTGGTGGTATTCCATCAGGGGAATCTGTTTGCCGCTTAGATTTTAGATTGTAAAACATGGGTTTGTTTTTAGCTTATAATGAAATTGTATCACAGTAAGATCTCAATGGTAAATGGGTTATACTTGTATAGCGCTTTTCTACCTTCAAGGTACTCAAAGCGCTTTGACACTATTTCCACATTCACCCATGGTGGGAGCTGCCATGCCTAAGGCCCTAACCACGACCCATCAGGAGCAAGGGTGAAGTGTCTTGCTCAAGGACACAACGGACGTGACAAGCTTGGTAGAAGGTGGGGATTGAACCAGGAACCCTCATGTTGTTGGCACGGCCACTCTCCCAACTGCTCCACGCCGTCCCCATGATACAACGTCCCCTTCAACATGATACACATGTTGAAGGGGTCATGTGATTTTTTTGTTTACCTATAAAACCCTTCCTTGTGGTCTACATACCATGTAGTGGTGGTGCTTTGGCCAAATTTTGCATACCGGTAGATTTGTTTTACAGATCATCTTCAAGCCGCTTTCTGACTGTCTCTGCAGAATGCGCCGTTTTGTGGGCGGTCGCATTTACGTGCCAAAGTCCTCCTTCAAGGCCATGCCCCCTTTGACTACATCTCCACCCCTTCAGCCATGTTGTAGCTTTTAGCGCTTCCATATCGAGTCTTAACTGGTGAAATGGTAACAGTGGCGGATTTGAGCATGCATGTGGACATACGAGCCAGTCTGCCCCACAACAAAGGGATTGAAGAAAAATAGGAAACTTATTAACTACACCTTTTGGACGACAACTATATGAAAATGGTAAACTCGCGCAAAGTTGTTTGGGTAAACCTCGACCATAAGTGGAGATACCCGCTTAAGTGACACAGGCAAAATACGTCACTAAAGTCTAAAAGAGTATGGGGTATCGGACTGTCTGATTGTGGCGGTCCGCTCCCTGTATGATCAGTGTCAGAGGTTGGTCCGCATTGCCGGCAGTAAGTCGGACCTGTTTCCAGTGAGGGGTGGACTCTGCTAAGGCTGCCCTTTGTCACCGATTCTGTTCAGAACTTTTATGGACAGAATTTCTAGGCGCAGTCAAGGCGTTGAGAGGATCCGGATTGGTGGCTGCAGGATTAGGTCTCTGCTTTTTGCAGATGATGTGGTCCTGATTGCTTCATCTGGCCATGATCTTCAGCTCTCACTGGATCGGTTCGCAGCCGAGTGTGAAGCGACTGGGATGAGAATCAGCACCTCCAAGTCAGAGTCCATGGTTCTCGCCCGGAAAAGGGTGGAGTGACATCTCCGAGTTGGGGAAGAGATCTTGCCCCATGTGGAGGAGTTCAAGTACCTCGGAGTCTTGTTCACGAGTGATGGAAGAGTGGAACGTGAGATCGACAGGCGGATCGGTGCGTCGTCTTCAGTATTGCGGACGCTGTATCGATCCGTTGTGGTGAAGAAGGAGCTGAGCCGGAAGGCAAAGCTCTCAATTTACCGGTCGATCTACGTTCCCATCCTCACCTATGGTCATGAGCTTTGGGTTGTGACCGAAAGGACAAGATCACGGGTATAAGCGGCCGAAATGAGTTTCCTCCGTCGGGTGGCGGGTCTCTCTCTTAGAGATAAGGTGAGAAGCTCTGCCATCTGGGGGGAGCTCAAAGTAAAGCCACTGCTCCTCCACATCGAGAGGAGCCAGATGAGGTGGTTTGGGCATCTGGTCAGGATGCCACCCGAACGCTTCCCTAGGGAGGTGTTTAGGGCACGCCTGACCGGTAGGAGGTCATGAGGAAGACCCAGGACACGTTGGGAAGACTGTCTCCTAACTGGCCTGGGAACGCCTCTGGATCCCCCGGGAGGAGCTGGACGGAGTGGGTGGGGAGAGGGAAGTCTGGGCTTTTCTGCTTAGGCTGCTGCCCCCGCGACCCGACCTCTGCTATGCGGAAGAAAATGGATGGATAAAATCTAAAAGTCCAAACGGTTTGGTTGGAGCATGTTTTGAAGAAGGCAAGGATGTTTTATAAATATCTACACCATGGTCCCATGGTTTGATTTCACATTTTCAGGATTTATGGCGATCCCAAATATACCAAAAGGGGCACCAACATGTGAGAAAAGTTGGTTTTGCATAAGAGGACCCCATTAACTTGCAATGCTTTACCCACTTACCTAATCGATAGATGCTCTCTTCCCGACTCTGCTCCTCTAGGATCACTAATTCCCCTGTCGCAGACATCGCAGTGGTGTGGGCCAAGTGTGAAGACGGAAAGGTGCGTGGCTTCATCCTGGAGCGTGGCATGAAGGGGTTCGCCACTCCAAAGATAGAAGGCAAGTTCTCACTGAGGGCCTCTGCCACTGGAATGATCCTCATGGATGAAGTAGAAGTTCCCCAGGAGAACCTGCTGCCAAACGTCTCTGGTCTGGCTGTAAGTCTTTCCGCTCCTGTGGGCCAAACTAATCTCCTAGTTTGTTTCATTTCTGCAATGATAATGTTATTATATATACGGTACACTCACTGGTCACTTCATTGTGTGCGCCTATGTACATAATGAATATAAATATGTAATTGTGCTTTTCTTGTCACCAGGGTCCCTTTGGCTGTCTCAACAATGCTCGTTATGGCATTGCATGGGGAGCCCTGGGAGCAGCTGAATTTTGTTTCCATGCAGCGAGACAATACACTCTGGACAGGTACTTTCTATTACTTAATGTCCCAAAAAGTCTGGACAAAGCTGCAACATGACCGCTAATTGATGTCAATGCGGTCAGCTAAATTTTAGAACTGTCTGCATTACTTTATTTACAATAAATAAATATTCGATTATTGGCGTGTACTAATCGATTTTACAATCCTCCATGTCCGAATTGCGATGCATCTGAAAATCGATATTTCCCCCACTTCTAGTGTTTGTACAGACAAGCCTGTCTGATACTCATGTTTCGCTCACGTGAAATTCTTTGGGGTCAATCTCTGGACTTGGTTGCTGAATACTCCACTTGCAGCTTTAAAAGACATTTCAGTCAGATGTAAACAAATTGTTTGTTTGCAAAGAGATCATTTCACTTACCTTTTTTTACTGAACAAGTTACATAAAGGTTAGCAATGTGTCTACGCAGGGGTGTGTCAGTTCAGGCTTTTGTAAAGTTTGAAGATTTGTTTTTGTAATTTAGTATATGATATTTATTAGTTTATTATTGATATAAAATTAATATAGCTCGAAAGTTCAATAATAAGGTCGTTTGAATCAAATTTAAGAATGTTTAAGACTACCTAGACCTCCCATCAAAAATACAAAATGGTTTGTTTCCACCTGGTTAGCGGCAAACCTAACTTGGAACATTTCACTCAACACAGATGTCATAACAAATCTCACCTTTAAGCATTCACACACCGCAATAGCATTTTGGAACAAGGATGAGGTGATTAAAGAAAGGTAAAATATAATAAATATTTGTGGCAGCATAGGAGAAACTATGTTTAAGTTTCACTTTTGCATTTGATTGCCCATAACTGTGGTGTGTTTAAAGATCCTCAAAGCCTGAAACCGAAGGGCCACTATTTTTTCAACCCCCATTAATGCACTAATATAATAAACATAATAATGATGAATAATGATTTGTCTTATCCACAGATGACAACCCTGTGAGAATCAGATAATCTCTATTTTACAATCTGAAGTAAAGGGAAATGTTAAACATGTCATATTTATAATCATATTTAAGTGAATAATGTAACGTTAAACAACTATTTAAAATCACATTCTAACCACTTTGTATTAATTAATTAATTATTCCAATCTTTAAAAAGTCAAAAACCTAATAAAGGATTTCACATGTGTTTTTTAAAAAGCTGTTTTCAACCAAATCCATACAATAACTATTATTTTTTGTGCAAGTAAACATACCAAATGTCTGTGTATGAGGCAGAGACGTTGGGTTTAGAATGTTATGGGGGGACCCAGAATTTGGTGCTACGCTCGTGTGTCTACATGACAAATAATCTTCAAAAATAGGTTTTCTTGAATTTTCTTGAAGCTCGTAAGTAGGAACTTCACTTTCCAATGAATGCACCCTTTACCAAGTTTTATGGAATGCAACACACGATTATGCATGTCTAATGTGAAACGTTTTATTCTGTGAGACTGTTGACCCAGTGTCAGTTCTTCAATAAAACATTTTGATGTAACTATGTTTGTGCTCCAATCAGAATCCAATTTGGGGTGCCACTGGCCAGGAACCAGCTTATGCAAAAGAAAATGGCAGACATGTTGACGGAGATCACCATTGGACTACAATCATGCTTGTCCCTGGGAAGACTAATTGATGAGAAGAAGTAAGTCCTCCTGTGTGACTACAGTAACATCGTCTTGGTATTTAAAAGGGTTTCCATTATTGTACTTGTTCTCATCCAAACAGAGCAGCTCCAGAGATGATCTCCATGCTGAAAAGAAATAGCTGTGGCAAAGCTTTGGATATCGCAAGACAAGCCAGGGATATGTTGGGAGGAAACGGGATCGCTGATGAGTATCACATCATCCGCCATGTTTTGAACCTCGAGGCTGTTAACACCTATGAGGGTAAATACTCGATAGTAACATATTGTATTGTATATACAGAGGTGGGTAGTATTACTTTACATGTACTTAAGTAACTTATTGGATAAATTGTATTTGGTTTTAATGCAACATAATTTTTACTTTTACTTGAGTATTTTGGTTAAAAAGAAACAACACCTTTTACTCTGTTAGATTGTAGTTGAATTCCGCTACATTTATTCATATAGTCTAAATATTAATTTTACAATCTTTTGATTACTGAGGACATTGTTTGGCTTGTCAGAGAGACTTCTTCCCGTGGGTTGAGTCACGTGACTCAATTTCACCAATCAAACTGAGCTGGGCAGTCACATGTCCGCACACGGCGGCCCCACACTGTAAAAAGTGAGAAGTAGACAAACGAAGGTTTACCTTACAAACTATGAAAACGAACAGCATTATCGTGCGCTCTCACCCGTGTCAGTAGAAATGTTCACATTTCAGCCTACAAGAATTCCACTTCTAACTAGAGAAACATATTGTAGATGTTAGCTGCACATGCTAACAATAGCTCTGTTATGACTGTAAAATGTGCATTGTTTGTGGTACATGCTGTGACTCACAAGCACACACATCAACTATGTTGTAGTGCAAGTACAAGAAAAAAAAACTGCTACTAAACAAATGAGAAGTTACTCGTACTTGAGTACCGTAGTTTTTTTTCTTGAATACTTACTCTTACTGATGTAATTATTTGGAATAATACTTTTTTACTTTTACTTGAGTCATATTACTCTAAAGCAAGTGTGTCAAACTTGTTTTTGAAGGCCACATTGCAATTATGGCTGCCCAAAAAGGGCCAAATGTGACAGTATATGAATATAAATGTGCAACAGCCTTGTTACACCATTTGCATAGGAAACTCTTTGATTACTATAATTTTCAATAACCGATTGGTGGGTAACTTGCTTTTCTTGTTGCAGGATCAAATAGTAAAGTGAACAACATATGTAATTGGATGCAGTACATTTTGTCAAAATTGCAAAAATAGTACATGCATTTTGTCAGAAAGTTTTTCATTGCTAGCCTTTTTTATCGGGCCACATAAAATGCGGCATATCACATGAAATAACGCGGCGGACCACATAATATGATGTGGCGGGCTAGATTTGGTCCCTGAGCTTTGAGTTTGACACCTGTGCTCTATAGTAATGGTACTCTAACTTGAGTACAATTTTTGCATAATCTACCCACCTCTGTATATGTAATTTATATTGGCGATTTTAAAACATTTAAAAAAAAATGAACGCAGTTAGGTACATCGACCACAAGAGGTCAGTGATGTATTTTACAAAAAGGGTTAAAGCTGTATTTATTTATTGTGCTTTCTCTTTTTGCAGGAACTCATGACATCCATGCCTTGATTCTTGGCAGAGCAATAACTGGACTACAGTCTTTTACAGTCGGAAAGTAGCATTTTTAAAATGGAATGTCAATCATTTGCAACCTGGTGAACACCACATTTTGAGATTGAATGGGAAGACAATGGTCAATCAGTTTTCAAACGCCCTGGTTTAGATAAAAATGTTCACCAAAAATAGGTTTTGGTTTCGGAACCACTAACCACTTTTTGGTTTGTGTTTCAGGACGACTAATCACTTTTTGTTTTGTGCTTTTATTATTGAGTACAGCTGCAAATTACAACACAGTAGATCCGAATAAAGTTGCAGCATTCAGTAATAGTCCAATCAAAGACAATTAGAGCAGTCTGTGTTTTTAGAGCGTCACTGAACACGCCACACCGCTACAGTAAATCAACTGTCCTCTGTAGTTCTGTCAACAGCAAAGCTGCCTGATCGCATCAGTTGATGTAAACAAAGTTGTGGAAACACACGGCCGCTGTCCGTGCGTTCTTGGATACACCACAAGTTGGGTAGCACTTTGAATAATAAGGTGAGAAACACTATTGAATTAAAGAAAGTAGTCGAAGCAAAGTACCAAGGTTGTGTTGGTAGGGATCGTCTTCAATTAAGGTAAAAGTGACGTTAAGTATTTATTTATCAATTTCATATGCATTTTGAATTGTTTTCTGCATGTTAAACTATAATTATTCTTTATAAAAGTGTATTGTGGTAACATATTTGGGTGCTTAGAACGAATTAACTGGAGTTACATTATCAGTTGGATAGTGCTTCAGTTTTTCTACAAATCATTTTGGAATAAATTACAAATGGAAAACTGAGGTACCACTGTATTTCACTACCTGATGAACTCAATGTTTTGAGGGATTGTTTGGTGGACAAACCTGAGCACTTTGCAGGGCGCATTTTAACTTGGGAAATATTTTACATTACTAAAATACAATGCATGGGAAAGACTTTATAGTTGTCGTACCAGGTCAATATTTAGGTCAACAAAGAAAATCATTGGGTCAAAGTTATATTAGTACAGTCTAAAGTGTAACTAATATATTTCGGATTTTGACAGGGAAAATTTGAAGTATAATGCTGTAAGAGATACGTTTTATTTTGTGATATTGTCATATGACTTGCAAAACGAGGTTGGCCACAATAAAACTGCTGCCCTCTAACTTGTGTTGGTTTTTGTCTTTGTGGAAAATCACATGCAAACGCTTATGCTACATCACAGTGAAACAGGAAAATATCAAAGACTGCTGAGGGAAACAAACTGAAATCTGAACTGTTGCTTCAAAAGTTCCAAGGCCATCAATATTTTCTGACTGACAAGAGGTAGAAATAACTAACCACTGAGAACAATGTTAGTGAACTTGACCTATTATGTTGCCGGTTGTGACGGCTGGTCGATGGCGAGGTTCTCTCGAATGTTTGCCAGTACGCTACTGGCTTCCAGGAGCTCATTTTGGAGAACTGAGCATCTCTCTAGTACCTCAGTCAACTCCTGCAGCTTCACCTCCATCACAACACTGTTTTCTTCATAGGCTATGTACATGTCCTGCTTCATCTGCTGGCACATCTCGGTCACCTTTGGAAGGCCACCTTGATAAATTTTGCTATCTACAGCTACACAACTTTTTTTTTTAGTCAATACCTTCTCCAGTATTGTCTCTTGAAAGTCTTCGATTTCTTTCTGGTCACTGGTGCGGCGGTCGTGAACCTTCTGCACCAGATCCTGCACTCTTGTGCTGATGTCATTCACAATGGAGCTGCAAGGACAATTAAAATAGCAGCAGGCTCATTGGAATGCCAGGATTAATTTATAGATGGCCAAAAAAGTATAATACTTGGAATTCTCCTCTTGAATGTCAGGCCTGCTCACACTTGGCCCAGGCTCTGTCTCTTTTACCTGTAACAACAGCAAAGCGCCATGAGTAGTCACAGTCACAGAATTATTGATTGACAACATTTAACTACAATCCTGCAAACACAATAACAATTATAGAGAAATATCACAGAAATCATCAGATACCATTTGTGGATCTGCACATCCCACTTTCTGGGTTGAATGTAAGGGAAGTTCGTCGAAGAAAAAGTCCATAACTGATCACTCAGACTCAGTTGAGGTAATCTAGAGTTACAACAAAGTTAAATGTTACTGACAAATAATCAGTGTTCCACTCACACTCAAATATGCATTCTATTTACTAACTAGACGATGCAATTCCTAAGGGAATTCCGTGTGAATGCTCCAACGCTGAAGTTGAACTGAAATCCTGGATTTTTTTTTAGAATTGTTGAAGGAGAGCACACAATTCCTAAACAGGCTGAATATTTAGAAGTTGGAACAGTTTGAATCAGATTAAAAATGTGGGAGTTGTGGAATTCTGAAGAATGTCCCATTTCAATGGAAATTTCCCCAAAATTTGGGAAAAGAGGGAATTTTTTTGAAAATGGTAAAAAACTTGAATGGTCTGAATGAGTTGAAATGGTTGGTGTTAGAATTTTTCAAATCGGTCGAGAAAATGTAGTAACATGTTGAATTGAGAAATGGTATTACGGAATTCCTGATTACCGGGAATTTTTCCAGTTAAAAAAACAACTTCATTTTTTTTGTCTTGATTAAGAGGAATGTTTGACGGTAGAACGGTTGAAATGCGTTGACAAATGTGGAAGGAGTAGTCGCCAGAAAAAACGGTGGAAATAAGGCTTTGGAAAACCAGGAATTCTGGAAAATCCTGGAATTTTTTTGAGCTTGGAAAAAGGTAGTTTAAATTTCCAGGATGGTGGAATGTGTTGAAGGTGGTATGGTTTGAATCGTTTGAAATGTGGAAGTTTGAAAAATAGCCAATTCATTTTGAATGGGAAAAATGTCGCAGAAAACCTGGAAATGTGGGAAATTTTGGAATTTATCAAGGCTAAGCCCGCGATTCCCGAATAGGCTGAACAGTTTGAAGTTGGAACGGTTTGAATCGGTTGAAAAATGTGGAAGGTAGAGCGTGCCTGAATCTGGAGAAGAAGAAGTTGAAGAAGTTTAATAAATAGATTAATTTTGGTGTAGAAAACCATATGTGTGAAAGCTTTGGAGCGTTCACACAATTATTGGTGGTCTTCAGTTTACAACATTCTGCGGTTAAGGACATGCTACAACATAATTTTAATTCTTAATCTCTAAATTTGCTCGAGAACTAGATACAGCAACTCAGAGGAAGAATACATCCTTTTGGCACTTCTTTATGCCTCCGAGGCATGAGGAAGACTCTTCTGGTGGCAACGTATAGTGAAATTAAACCTTTTAAAACGCTCGGTGGAGAAGGGGTGACATCAACATTGGCTGCATGCCCAGTAACAGCCAAACATCTTTAAGAGTAAAGATTCTATTTTGGAACAACTGGAAGACTATTCTAAGACAGATTATTAAACTGTGGTACGCGTACCACTACAAGGGCTGCAATTAGTGGTACAGCAAAAAAGTCTGTAAATATGTACTGTACATGTAGTATCACCGTTGATTATGTTTGTGCCTTGTGTCCAATATTACAGTGGCAAAATATTCCATCCATCCATCCATCCATTTTATACCGCTTATACTTGTTAAATAAAACCTCTGTATTGTTTTTAATAAATACTTAGGCCTACTATGCTACTGTATTTTAACGTTGGTCATAATGGTGGTACATGGAGACCAAGTGTTTTCTAAGTTGGTATTGGTGAAATAAGTTTGAGAACCACTGCTCTAAGAAATGGACAGCGCTAACTAGGCAGCTGTATTATTCATACGTCCTCCTCCGAGTAAGCATTTCCAGACTTCCCAGAATTGCAGGTTTTCCGGGACATTTTCCCATTCAAAATGAATTGGCCATTTTTCAAACTTCCACCATTTCCAAATTTTTCAACCGATTCAAACCATTCCACTTTCAACATATTCCACTCATCCTGGAAATTCACACTATCGTTTTTCCAAGTTAAAAAAAAATCCAGGAATTCCCTTTTTTTTGGCGACTAGTCCTTCCACATTGTTTAACCCATGTTAACCGTTCCACCGTCCAAACATTCAGGACAAAAAACGAATTAGTTTTTTGAACCGGGAAAATCCCCGGTTTTCCCGAAATTCCTTAATACCATTTCTCATTTAAAAATGGTACTACTTCAACATTTCTCGATCGATTTTAAAAATTCCAAAACCAACCATTTCAACGCATTCAGAAAATTCAAGCCTTTTAACATTTTCCCCAAAAATTCCCACTTTTCCCAAAATTCTATGAAATTCCCATTCAAATGAATGGTACATTTTTTTCAAAGTTCCACAATTCCCACATTTTTCATCCGATTCAAACCGTTCCAACTCCAAACTATTCTTACATTCACACTACATTCTGTCAGCATTTCAGTTCTATTTAATATTTGTATTACTGTATTTTGTACGTCCATGTGTTATGTACAGTGTGAGTAACTCAAGTGTTCATACAGTCATACAATTTAAGATCCGACTTACACAAAAATTCCACTCGCGTAAATGGGGACACTGTAGCATATCATCTTTATTTTTGGAGTAGTTACAGTAACATGATGGAGTTACAAGTAAAAAATATGAAAAACTATTAATCTTGACAAATGACTGCTGCAAGATGGCGGACAGCCTTATGTATGACGTGGCCAATTCGTGAGGCGTCAAGTCTAGTGCAGTGATTCTCAAACTGCGATACGTGTACCAGTAGTGGTAAGCGGGCTCGAACGAGTGGTATATCAATGAATCACTTGATTAAAATACATAGGTTTTGTTTTTTTATATATTTAAACACAGTGTTACTATTACTGTGTGTGTGGGGTGGGGGTGGGGGTGGGGCTGAGGTAGGGGAATGGTATTTTTTTTTTTGTCATAAAAAAATACAATCATGTGTGCTTACGGACTGCATCCCTGCAGACTGTATTGATCTATATTGATATATAATGTAGGAACCAGAAATATTAATAACAGAAAGACACAACCCTTTTGTGCGAATGAGTGTGAATGAGTGTAAATAGGGTAGGTAGGTTTATTGGGTTGGTGCACTAATTGTAAGTGTATCATGTGTTTTTTATGTTGATTTAATAAAAAATAAAATAAAAAAATATATATATTTTTTATTTATTTCTTGTGCGGCCGGGTACCAATCGATCCACAGACCGGTGGTTGGGGACCACTGGTCTAGAATATCCAACCGGAAGCTATAATTGTTGAAGATAAACGTGGAAACCCTCAGCGTGCACAAAATAACTTGTCAAAATGACAAAACTTGAACAAAAAGTGTGAATATGAAACCATACCAGGGCAGCTGTGGCTATGAAAGTAGCTTACCACCACCAGGTGTGAATGATTGATGGGTTCTACATGTAAAGCGACTTTGGGTACTTAGAAAAGCGCTATATAAATCCCAGTTATTATTATTATTATTATTATACCTGCTCGTGCCTGTTGCTGTCTTTAGTGATGTTAAAGCTTTAATGATTAAACTCTGAAAACAAAATAATGAAATGACGTTATTGTTAAACAAAACACACTGTAATAAGGCTCACTGTTATATATGAAAACAACATTATTACCTACCTGTTAGCGGCTAAATGCTAACTACCTAGGTTGTGCACATTGTATCATGCCTGCTGCTGTCTTCAGTGGTGTAATAAACTTTATTGACCAAACACTGAAAACAAAATAAATAACGTTTTTTCTTCAACAAAATACACTATAATAAGTCTTAATATTACCTGTGAATACGACATGATTACCTACCTGCTAGCGGCTAATTGCTAACGAGCTTTGTTGTCAACTTGCTGCTGTCTTCAGCGGCGGTGCTTTAAAAACTTTTATTCAAACACTGGAAACACATTTTTGAAATGACGGTTAAGTAATAATGTTACCAATGTGATGTTTTTAATTGCCACCTGTCGAACAATGTAGTCCAGGGCTCCCCAAAATACGGCCGGCCAGCGTCCAAAATCCGATTATAATTTTTTAAAATCTGTCCTTTCTAATCCATTTTCTACCGCTTGTTACTCTCTGTGTCTACGAGCCCCTCATATTGTCTAAACATGCTTTTTTCCATCGATAAAGTGACATCATCGCGCTCTGAATGTAAATATACATATTTATTTTATTTTTATTTATTTATTATTATTATTATTATTATTTTATTTTTTTCATCCCAATGCGGCCCCGAGCCAAAAAGTTTGGGGACCCCTGATGTAGTCCGTCTTTGAAATCATTTAAATATTATGAACGACAACAAATGCAAACAACTAAAAGATATCTACGCAGTCATTTTTTCCACCAATGAAATACTTTCTTCGTGGTGTGCGGATCGATCCAAGCTGCAGCCTACAGAGAGCAGTATTGGATCGATTCTAGTGTGGTGATTGATATTTTTCTATTCTCTTCACAAATATCATTTTTTGTAGTGTTCATGTTGTTATAGTTACACGTTTGGGTTTTGACAAAAAGGTTTGGACTGAGCGCCAATATTATTGTTTAGCCATTTCCGCACTATTGACTTTTGCGCAAACAATTGTATGAAATAAAAGGGAACAATTGTAATATTTTGTTGACATTTGTACATTGTTTTATATATCATAAATACATTTGCTGAATGAAAAAATATATTTGATCAGCTTTTTGTTTCTCTATGTGTTTTATTCTGATTGTTTTAGTACATTATTGCATATATATATTGTTAAATTAATCATAAATAAGTTTGCTTATAAAATAAAAAATGTATTCGCCTTTTGTTCCTCTATGTGTTTAATTCTGATTGTAATTACTATATTTATATATTGTTAAATTGATCACATATAGGTTTCCTTATCAAAAAAATTATTCGCCCTTTTGTTTCTCTATTTTATTGTGATTTTAATTATTACATCGTTGCATTTATATATTGTTAAATTGATCATAAATAAGCTTATGAGAAATATATATTTTTAGTCACCTTTTGTTTCTCTAGGTGTTTTATTCTTATTGTAATTATTACATTGTTTTATAGTTTTGTATTTATATATTGTTAAATTAATCACAAATAAGATTGATCATAAAATTTAATTTTTATTTGCCTTTTTTTCCTCTGTGTTTGATTCTGACTGTAATTACTATATTGCTGTATTTATATATTGTCAAATTGATCACAAATAAGTTTTTGTATAATTTTATTTGCCTTTCGTTTCTCTAAGTTTCCAGTGAGGGTTGGACTCTGCCAAGGCTGCCCTTTGTCACCGATTCTGTTCATAACTTTTATGGACAGAATTTCTAGGCGCAGTCAAGGCGTTGAGGGGATCCGGTTTGGTGGCTGCAGGATTAGGTCTCTGCTTTTTGCAGATGATGTGGTCCTGATGGCTTCATCTGGCCAGAATCTTCAGCTCTCGCTGGATCGGTTCGCAGCCGAGTGTGAAGCGACTGGGATGAGAATCAGCACCTCCAAGTCCGAGTCCATGGTTCTCGCCCGGAAAAGGGTGGAATGCCATCTTCGGGTTGGGGAGGAGACCCTGCCCCAAGTGGAGGAGTTCAAGTACCTCGGAGTCTTGTTCACGAGTGAGGGAAGAGTGGATCGTGAGATCGACAGGCGGATCGGTGCGGCGTCTTCAGTAATGCGGACGCTGTATCGATCCGTTGTGGTGAAGAAGGAGCTGAGCCGGAAGGCAAAGCTCTCAATTTACCGGTCGATCTACGTTCCCATCCTCACCTATGGCCATGAGCTTTGGGTTATGACCGAAAGGACAAGATCACGGGTACAAGCGGCCGAAATGAGTTTCCTCCGCCGGGTGGCGGGGCTCTCCCTTAGAGATAGGGTGAGAAGCTCTGTCATCCGGGGGGAGCTCAAAGTAAAGCCGCTGCTCCTCCACATCGAGAGGAGCCAGATGAGGTGGTTCGGGCATCTGGTCAGGATGCCACCCGATCGCCTCCCTCGGGAGGTGTTTAGGGCACGTCCAACCGGTAGGAGGCCACGGGGAAGACCCAGGACACGTTGAGAAGACTATGTCTCCCGGCTGGCCTGGGAACGCCTCGGGATCCCCCGGGAGGAGCTGGAACAAGTGGCTGGGGGGAGGGAAGTCTGGGCTTCCCTGCTTAGGCTGCTGCGCCCGCGACCCGACCTCGGATAAGCGGAAGAAGATGGATGGATGGATGGATGGGTTTCTCTATTTGTTTTATTCTGATTTTAATTATTACATCGTTGTATTTATATATTGTTAAATTGATCATAAATAAGCTTATGAGAAATATATATTTTTAGTCACCCTTTGTTTCTTTAGGGTTTTATTCTGATTATAATTACTATATTGCTGTATTTACATATTTTTAAATTGATCACAAGTAAGTTTCCTTATACATTTTTGTATTCGCCTTTTGTTTTTCTGTTTTATTCTGATTTAAATTATTACATAGTTGATATTATATATTGTTGAATTGATCATAAATAAGTTTGCTTATTTTTCTCTCTAGGTGTTTTATTCTGATTGTAATTATTACATTGTTTTATAGTGTTGTATTTACTTATTGTTGAATTAATCACAAATAAGTTTGCTTATAAATTTACATTTTTATTCGCCTTTTGTTCCTCTATGTGTTTAATTCTGACTGTAATTACTATATTGCTGTATTTATATGTTGTCAAATTGATCACAAATAAGTTTCCGTATACTTCTTTTATTCGCCCTTTCGTTTTATTCTGATTGTAATTATTGCTTCGTTGTATTTATATGTTGTTAAATTGATCATAAATAAGTTTGCCTATGAAAAATACATATTTTTAGTCACCTTTTTTCTCTCTAGGTGTTTTATTCTGATTGTAATTATTACATTGTTTTATAGTGTTGTATTTACTTATTGTTGAATTAATCATTAATAAGTTTGCTTATAAAATTTAATTTTTATTCACCTTTTGTTCCTCTATGTGTTTAATTCTGATTGTAATTACTATATTGCTGTATTTATATATTGTCAAATTGATCACAAATAAGTTTCCGTACACTTCTTTTATTCGCCCTTTCGTTTCTCTATTTGTTTTATTCTGATTGTAATTATTACATCCTTGTATTTATATATTGTTAAATCGATCATAAATAAGTTTGCTTATGAAAAATACATATTTTTAGTCACCTTTTGTTTCTCTATGTTTTTATTCTGATTATAATTATGACATTGTTTTATAGTGATGTATTTATATATTGTTTAATTAATCACAAATAACTTTGATCATAAAATACAATTTTCATTCGCCTTTTGTTCCTCTATGTGTTTAATTCTGATTGTAATTACTATATTGCGGTATGTACATATTGTTAAATTGATCATAAATAAGTTTGCTTATGAAAAATGTATATTTTTAGTCACCTTTTGTTTCTCGAGATGTTTTATTCTGATTGTTTTATAGTGTTGTATTTATATATTGTTTAATTAATGACAAATAAGTTTGATCATAAAAAAAAAACATTTTTATTGGTCATCTCTGTGTTTTATTCTGATTGTAATTACGACCAACAAATTAAAAATCATTTTTAAAAAGTAATGTTATCAGTGGTGCTATCTGCAATAGTGGTCTTGTGTTTGCTTGTGTCGGCTTAATACCAACCTTTTAATCGTTGCCCGCCAATGTTAAAATATTATTTTCCATCATTTTGTGTGAATTTTAAGGGCCACGGGAGCACTGAAATCAGACTGAAGTGGGCTAATCTGTGGGGTCTGGACTGTGATGGGATGAGGGGCTTGTTGATTGGAATTGTAATCCCTTCCTTCCTTCCTGTCTCTCTCCTTCTTATGTGTTCTAGTCGCCTGCAGTCAGTCTGGATTACTTCAGGGTAGAGGACACATTGCAGAAACACACAGAAAGGTTCCAGGATGAAACTCTGCTAGTTTGTGAAGAAGCATGTGAACTTCCATAAAATGGAATGGTGGGTAGACTTATTTTCATTCCCTGTACTTTGTCAAACCTTGACTATATCTGTTTTTTTTAGGGTGGGTACACATTATAACGCTGATGGATTAACCATTTTGAATTGGATGAACTAACTTTGGGAACATGGAGAGCTTTAACAACACAGAAGGAGGAGGACCTTTATTCCAGTATTTGGTCCAGAATGTGAATCCCCTGTATAAGGAGTACAAGCCCCCTTCAAGGGACCTCATCCAGCTACCGAAATCGGTTATTTACCTCGTCATGGCTGCCGTGGTCGTGGTCGCTGTGGCTTATGCTATTGTGGGTCACCTCATCAAAGACCTCATGCTGGATATCACAGGTAATCCGTCTATTTCAGTCCCTAAACCTCCACTAATGTACTCATACAGGCTTCACTATTTGCCAATGTTTATACTAAAACTGTCAAAAATGATATGATTAACCACAAAAAAATATTACATATGTACGCAGATTAATCGTGCGATTTATTTTGACTGTACATGCTCCTTTATCTGGGTTGTTATACGGTCTGTGATCAGGTTAATGCATAGGTCAGTGCAAAGATGAGTGAGGAGACTGACTGGACTGGAAACACTACAGGAACTAAAGAAACAATAAACAAAAGTCCGAGGCAGTCTTAGAGAATCATGACAATATTATTGTCAATGGAAAAAAACAGTAAAAATCCAGTTTTGTTTTTAACCGTAAATGTAGGGAATGTTGGTTTTACGATGTAAACTGAAAACCTGTTTTTAAAGATACAATTCTGGCAACTGAGCTGTGAGTTTTCTACCGTAAAATCAATTTTCGGTAACACTTTAGTATGAGGAACATCCATCCATCCATTTTCTACCACTTGTTCATATTCACCATTAATTAGTTGCTTATTAACATGCAAATTAGTAACATATTGGCTCTTAATTAGTCATTATTAAGTACTTATTAATGCCTTATTCTGTATGGCCTTATTATACAACCAGTAAGCCATTAACCAAGAGTCTTCCCTCAATAACCTCAGAATTATTGCTTATTAGAAACCCTAACCCTTATATGTTCCCCTAGTGTCCAAATAACTCTAAATCAAGTCTTTGTTACTTAGAATATGTTCCCCATACTAAAGCGTTACCCTATTTTCATTTTTACAATGTACAACTTGATGCATATCTTGCTTTGAAATGACAAGTCAAGCAGATATTTAAGTACCTATGTTTTTATTTTACCAAAAAAAGTTTTGAATGTATGATAATAATATTAAAATGGCAACCAAGGTAATCAAAAAGGTCAATCAACGAACAAGATTTCTCTTTAGAATCTCCTCTCTGGTCAACAAAAGCACCATGAGGATTCTGGCGGGAACTCTCGTTCAACCCTTTTTCGATTACGCATGCACCTCCTGGTACCTTAGCACCTCCAAAACCCTCAAATCTAAACTCCAAACATACCAGAACAAGCTAGTCAGATTACTTCTAGACCTCCACCCCAGATCCCACCTCACTCCTACCCACTTCTCCAAAGTGGGCTGGCTCAGGGTGGAGGACAGAGTAAAACAACTTGCACTGAGCCTAGTCTATAAAATCCGCTACACCTCCCTGATACCGAAGTACATGTCAAACTACTTCCTTAACGTAAATGACCGTCATAACCACAACACCAGGGGGAGCTCCACTAACCACGTTAAACCCAGATTCCGATCTAACAAAGGTCTTAACTCATTCTCTTTCTATGCCACATCAATGTGGAATGCGCTCCCAACAGGTATAGAAGAAAGGGCATCTCTATCCTCCTTCAAAACCGCAATAAAAGTACACCTCCAGGCAGCTACAACCCTAAACTAACACCCTTCCCGGATTGTTAATAATAAAATGGAAACAATCAAATGCAGATACTTTTTCTTATGCCTTCTGATCTCTCTCTCTCTCTCTCTCTCTCTCTCTCTCTCTCTCTCTCTGATGATAACAACCAAACCTAACCTCCCCCCCCCACACCCCGGATTGTAAATAATGTAAATAATTCAATGTGATTATCTTGTGTGATGACTGTATTATGATGATAGTATATATCTGATAGTATAAATCTGTATCATGAATCAATTTAAGTGGACCCTGACTTAAACAAGTTGAAAAACTTATTCGGGTGTTACCATTTAGTGGTCAATTGTACGGAATATGTACTTCACTGTGCAACCTACTAATAAAAGTCTTAATCAATCAATCAATCAACGTTGGTGCAATTGCATGCAGTAAATGTATTTTTTTACTGTCAAAACAGAAAGAACAATTACATTTAGCAGTATGGAATAAGCGGTAGAAAATGGATGGATGGAGTATATTATTGACGCATGTTATGATTCAGATCTGGCCCCTGAGCCTTGAGTTTGACACCCGTGCAGAAGAAGAATATTTTGTATTTTATGGAGTTCAATGTTTTTGTTAAGACATTTACAAGGAATTAAAATGTGTCTACTTATTTAAGAGAATAATGAACACACAAAAAAAGGTTGAAAAGACAAATGCAAGTGGAAGATATTGTAGTATCCTGAATAAAGAGAACCTCTTTATGAGGGATTTTTTTTTTGTGTCTATTACAGTTGGACAAAATGTTCTGTGTTTGAATGGCAAACCGCGTCAAGCCAATCACACGAGGCCTCCTTTTAGCTATCATCGAAGGATTAACTCGTCCCTCCTCGGGCTTTATATGTGATTGTTGCGACCTAACGTCCCTGATTGCGTCCCTTTTTCACAAAGTTGCCCAAAAAAAATAAAAAAAATCTTTCAATGTTTTCAGTGTTCTTTGTTTGGCCTTTTCTTCAGCTTTTTGTATGTGTTACACATCTTCCAAAAGTGTGTCGTCACTTGTCATCAAAGTTAATGTATTGAACTTTTTTTTTACACATGGCAACCTGAGCATACCTGTTTGTGGTTGCCAATCAGGCTTCTCTACAAGAAGATTGCCCTGGTTGTGGACAATGTTGACTGGTTGCTGAGCTCCTTCTGTTAAACAACTATATTAGGTGTGGCAAACGTACGGATCAGGCCGGCGAACAGGTTTTATCCGAGTTTGCTAAGTATAAAAATGAGCCGAATTTTTTTAATGAAAGAAACTGCTGTTCTAAATGTGTCCACTAGATGTCGCAATAGCAATTATTTGTATCTTTGTAGATCAGTGTTTTTCAACCTTTTTTTCATAAAGAAAATACGGAGGCACACCACCAGCCGAAAAGGTTAAAAAATTAAACTCCACCAGGTTGCCTTATTTTGAGTTTGTTGTTGTTTCCTGTGTGTAGTGCTTTAGTTCCTGTCTTGCTCTGTTATTTTGGTGACCCTTCCTTACTGTTTTGTTGGTGTTTTCCTGTAGCAGCTTCACGCCTTACTTTGAGTGCTATTGCCCACACCTGCTTTGTGTTAGCAATCAAGACTATTTAAGCTGTGCGTACACTATCCTTCTTTGTCGGGACATTGTCGATACCCATGTCATGTACGGATGTACTTTGTGGACGCCATCTCTGCTCCACACGCTGTAAGTCTTTGCTGTTGTCCAGCATTCTGTTTTTGTTTACCTTGTAGCAAGTTCTGTTTTAATTTCGTTTTGCATAGCCTTCCCTAAGCTTCAGTACCTTTTCCTTTCCCTTTTGATGAACTACCTGCTGCCACCTACTGATATGGAAGAGTATTACATGGTTACCCTGCAGAGCTCTACACAGCACAGACACTAAGGAACGGCACATTATTAGCAGATTATAATTATTGATTTGTAAAAAATATTTTTTGGACCAATTAGGTGAAGTTGCAAAATTTCCCACGGCACACCAGACTGTATCTTACGGCACACTAGTGTGCCGCAGCACAGTGGTTGAAAAACACTGTTGAAGATGATGCTATGCATGTAAAAAAAAAAAAAAAAAAATCACATGATGTTAGTGCTCCAGTAGAGGAAAATGAGCAAACTACATAAATAACATCCTGTAATTTGATTTTGATATTTTTTTTTTTATCTTGATAGATTGAAAATTAACACCAATGAGTTGACTGATGAACATTATCACATAATTTATTCAGAAAGTATAAATAAAGATAGAATACTGTTAACCGCAACATGTAAGTGTAAAAAAACAACAACATTATGATTTGTACATTTTCAGAATGTACTTGTTCTATTTTTAAACAAAGAAAACAATCTGAAGTTGTCTTTGTTTAAGTTATCGTGCTGTGATTTTACTCCACGTGGAGTTGATTTTTCTCCATGTGGCCCCCGATCTAAAATGAGTTTGACACCTCTGAACTAAATATTGTCTTGCCTGCACATCACCCCCGTCTCCTGCACCCTGGGGTCACAACAAACCTAGCAATGCATGAGCGTGACAGAAAAGTGCAAATGCATATTTTGTTTGTTTATCTATTTAAAGGACAGGTGTCATACTCAAGGTCCGGGGCCCAGAGCTGGCCCGCCACATGGTTAGAAATGGCCCGTAAAAGCCTGGAAATAATATGCGTCAATAAAGTTCTTTATCTTTTCTTACTAAGCATATTAATTATTTCCGTTTTGACAAGGAAAAATACATGTACTGCATACAGTTGCAAATCTTTTGAACTTTAAAAGGCTCGGTTTGATTATTTTTCTACATTTAAAACACTTGGTCTACATAACATGTAACGGTAGTTGTTTGGTCCAAATTTTGGATAGATTTTGTTTTTCAGACCGTTTTCAGGATGTGCCGTTTTGTGCGTGGTCTTGTTTACGTGGTTCCACTCGACAGCGTCTTCTCCCCGCCATCTTTGTTGTACTTTTTAGCGCTTACATAGCAAGTCTACTGACGCTCATTTGTATTAGAAATGGCCACAGCGCAGGATGCATGTGCATGTAGGAGCCAGTCTGGCCCACAACAAGAAGATAGAGGAAAAAGAAGGAAATTATTGACTACATTGGTGGACTCGCACAAAGCACTTTGGATACATCTTGACCATATATGGAGCTGTCCGCTGACATCGCTAATTGGAAAAACATTGCAAATTACTTTCCCGGAAGAATGAAGGAAGGCAAGATTGTTTTATAAATACACTATATTGACAAAAGTATTTGGCCACCTGCCTTGACTCACATATGAACTTGAAGTGCCATCCCATTCCTAACTCATAGGGTTCAATATGTCGGTCCACCTTTTGCAGCTATTACAGCTTCAACTCTTCTGCTAAGGCTGTTGGTCGAGAAGGCCTAGCTCTCAGTCTCCTTTCTAATTCATTCCAAAGGTGTTCTATCGGGTTCAGGTCAGGACTCTGTGCAGGCCAGTCAAGTTCATCCACACCAGACTTTGTCATCCATGTATTTATGGACTTTGCTTTGTGCACAATCATGTTGAAAGAGGAAGGGGCCCGCTCCAAACTGTTCCCACATGGTTGGGAGAATGGAATCGTCCAAAATGTTTTGGTATCCTGGAGCATTTAACGTTCCTTTCACTGAAACTAAGGGGCCAAGCCCAACTCCTGAAAAACAATCCTACACCATAATTCCTCCTGTATCGTTCTTCTGGCAACCTCCAAACCTAGACTCGTCCATCAGATTGCCAGATGGAAAAGCGTGATTCATCACTCCAGAGAACTTGTCTCCACTGCTCTAGAGTCCAGTGGCGACGTGCTTTACACCACTGCATCCCACGCTTTGCATTGGACTTGGTGATGTATGGCTTAGATGCCGCTGCTCGGCCATGGAAATCCATTCCATGAAGCTCTCTGCATACTGTACGTGGGCTAATTGGAAGGTCACATGAAGTTTGGAGCTCTGTAGCAACTGACTGTGCAGAAAGTCTTTGCACTATGCGCTTCAGCATCCGCTGACCCCTCTCTGTCAGTTTACGTGGCCTACCACTTCCTGGCTGAGTTGCTGTTGTTCATAAACTCTTCAATTTTCTTATAATAAAGCCGACAGTTGACTTTGAAATATTTACGAGTGAGGAAATTTCATGACTGGATTTGTTGCACAGGTGGCATCCTGTGACAGTTCCACGCTGGAAATCACTGAGCTCCTGAGAGCGGCCCATTCTTTCACAAATGTTTGTAGAAACAGTCTCCATGCCTAAGTGCTTGATTTTATACACCTGTGGCCGGGCCAAGTGATTAGGACCCCTGATTCTGATCATTTGGATGGGTGGCCAAATCCTTTTGGCAATATAGTGTATGTCCGTAATGCCTCCACTGTTCAAGTTCAGATTTTTGGGGACTTATTCAGATCACAAATACACAAAAACAGGTACCAATATGTAAGAAAAGTTGGTTTTGCATAACAGGGCCCCTTTAGTATTATCTAATAATCTCATCATGTATGGTCCTAGTGGTTAGAGCAGTGGTGTCAAACTCAAATACAGAGTGGGCCAAAATGTAAAACTGAACAAAGCCGCAAGCCAAGGTTGAACAAATTAACCTTTTAATAGAGACCCAAACAAGTTTTGCATTAAATATTGAACAAGCAAGGCTTATATAACTTTATAGTGACATGCAAAATCGAGTTTCAAACAATAATAATAATAATTAAAAAATATCAATGGCATATCAAATACAATTTAAATAAAAAATTGAATGCCTCTTTTCTATTTGCAGCCTTCTGAGGTAAATATCAACATTAACTTTTTCCACAGGCTAATAAATTAGAAAATAAAATAATGAATAAACCAACCATTCAGGACTTTGAACTGCTCAGTTTGCAGCACACTGATCTAATCTGATGTGCCCATCTTTTCTTGGATGCTAGTTCATTAATGTCGGGGCTCAGGCTTTGAGCTGAGGCAACCTTCATTATCGAACGAAGGTGTTCATCAGTCATTATATCTCGTAGTCCACCTGGACCACAGTCTTGGGGGCGTGCCTTAAAGGCACTGCCTTTAACATCCTCTACGAGCTGTCGTCACGTCCGCTTTTCATCCATTCTAACAACGTGCCGGCCCAGTCACAAGATATGTGCGGCTTTTGTACGCACACTCACGTGAATGCAAAGCATACTTGATCAACAGCGATACACGTTACACTGAGGGTGGCCGTATAAACAACTTTAACACTGTTAGAAATATACGCCACACTGTGAATCCACACCAAACAAGAATAACAAACACATTTTGGGAGAACATCCGCACCGTAACACAACATAAACACAACAGAACAAATACCCAGAACCCTTTGCAGTACTAACTTTTCCGGGACGCTACAAAATACACCCCCGCTACCACCAAACCCCGCCCCCCCCCCACACACACCTTGTAGTGCCACCAAATATGCAAAAGTGACCTTTCATCATGTGTCCACAGACTGTTTGCTGGGTCCGTTCGAAGAGGACGTGCAAAAAGACGGCGAGGTGGAAGGCGTCAGTCCCCTTCAGATCCCACCTTCCCTCAGCCACTCGCACCCCAATGCCTTCCACGTGTGGGACCAGGACGACGTCGTTATCCCCATGACGCCGTCCGCTGAGACGCCACTGACCAGTCCTCGGATGGCGGTCATGCCGTACATACCCCACTTCTTTCCCAGCAGTCTCGGCGGCGGCAGCCCGTCCTTCACTCAGCCAATTCCAAAGGAGAGCGACGTGTGAGGGACGGGGGGCTCTACTTTGCATTTTACCTAACGTGGTACCGGATCCACCTTGTTGTGACTGTCTATGCCCAGCCTCTACTTACTGTAAACCCTTTAACTGAACACAAACTGTGTTCAGTCAGCCTTGAGTCGCCATGTTGGCGATGATACCTCTAGATAGTCACCACAGTTTTAGTTGAATTCAGCTCAAATTTAGTATATTTTGAGAAAATATGTTGTTCTTCAGTTTTGACATTTTATTGTCAAGGCACCTTATTATTGTAATGGTGAACTGATTGTTGTATCGAACTTAAATGGTGCTTATACGACATCATACAGAACGGAAGGATGCCAGGTGTAATACACTGTTGTCATCTGTGTGTTCTTCTCCTCATATAGGATTTGTGCCATGTCAGCATTACTTAATTATAAGGGTGTCCCGATCCCATGTTGATATCGGTCTACACTAGGAAGCGGATTCACATGGCTCCATTCGTTGCAATTTACCCGACACATGAAACGTGACGAATCGGGGGGTTGCACTATGCATTTGACCACGGCGTCAGTTGCTATGGAGAGTGGCGCTCTCTTCGTTTTCAGCAGACTGCATTGCAAAATGATTAACCCCCCCGCCCCACTTTCCTCTCACACGAGATCCACCCAGGAAAGGTGCCAGATGAATCCCTTCCCTAGTATAATATTGAAAAAAAAAAAAAAAGTATCGGAAAATATTGGCTGGCATCTAAAAATATCAGATCCACGTACCGATACAAGCACTCATGCAGTGTTTACTTGTGCAAAGCTGGACAGTCAGTTAAGATCTAAATGTCCTCTAATAAACACACAAATTTGGTGTTTTCTTTTATTTGACTAGTATCATTTACAAAAGGTTAACATGGTCGTCTATAGGCTTTGAGGAGCGAGCAGCTACACAACAGCTGAGCAAACAATAGCACACAAGCTAGACACACTGTACGTAATAAGCGTCCTTCATTGAACAATATTGCAGTCTAAAACGCCACATTTGTCAATGATACTGATAACTAAAATCTTGATGGGCCTGCTAAGTGTGCTGTGAACATCTGGGCCGAGCTACCATAAAATGTTAGCGTGCTAACGTTAGATTGTTGGCATGCTTGCAAAAGGGAGACATGTCTCAAAACCCATGAATTGTAGGTTTATATTTATAAAATCAGCAAAAATGCTTGCATGCTAACATATGAGAAGGTAACATATATGTAAGATGGCGCCAATCATCAAAATCAATGATTTTTTTGGGTCTAAACATACAAAATTAGCTAAAAAGCTGTGCATAAATGTCTCCAAAGCATATTAGAAAATATCCAGTAACAAACGTGTCCACATAATTCAACTTACTGCATCGGGCGCTTAGCTTAATCAACTATTGTGAACCCTAGATGTTGCCAAAAAACAAATTGCCACCCCACTTACATTTAAAGACAGCATAAGTCAATCAGAAGGTTGGTGTTTTTAATAACATTTCACACTATAAAATAATAAAAGTATGTATGATTCGCGCTGATATCGTATTGGAGTAATATCGGTATCTGCCAATACTCAAGGCTCCAATATTGGTATCAGAAGTTACTCATTCCTTATGTTATTTCCAATCAAATCCTAATATTTTCACAGGTTGATGAGGGATATTTTAGGATAAATCATTTATCACACAATGGGAAAATTATGTATTTGCAGTGCAGATAGAAAAAGTCCACAACAAATAAGGAAAAAAATACATGAAAACAAAACATTAAAAACACAAAGGACAGACAAGACAACAAAAGAGCACAAAGCTCCTGCAACCAGCAGCCAGTACAGCCACGTCATCTTCAATCATCAATCAATGAATGTTTATTTATATAGCCCTAAATCACAAGTGTCTCAAAGGGCTGAACAAGCCACAACGACATCCTCGGTACAAAGCCCACATAAGGGCAAGGAAAAACTCACCCCAGTGGGACGTCGATGTGAATGACTATGAGAAACCTTGGAGAGGACCGCATATGTGGGTAACCCCCCCCCCCCCCCCCTAGGGGAGACCGAAAGCAATGGATGTCGAGTGGGTCTTGGAAAATAAAAGCTCACATTTTGATTCTATTACCTAACAATAATAACTATTTATAAATAAATATTACAAAAAGCTGACACAAAGTTATTTCTTACTTCTTGTCTTTTTTTACCTTTTTCTTTTCTACAAAGTTTCAAAAAAATCTAAATATCACCTGTTATCTTTTTTGTGCGATATTGTACGATACTACGAATCAAATCATAATAAGCCACATCAAATAATAACAGTCACAATAGACCACGGACAAAAGCTGAAGTGGTTTGTCTCAAAAATGGTCCAAAGACTCTGACTCTGGGCAGCCCTGATTTGGACCATTATTAAAACAAACCATTTCAACTTTTGTCTGAATGGTCCAAACCAGGGGTGCCCAGACTCTGGTACATTATTAGGACAAACCATTTCAGCTTTTGTCTGAATGGTCCAAATCAGGATGCCCAGAGTCTGGGCACCCATGATTTGGACCATCCTTAGGACAAACCATTTCAGCTTTTGTCTGAATGGTCCAAATCAGGGGTTCCCAGAGTGATTTGGACCATTATCAGGACAAACCATTTCAGTTTTGTCTGAATGGTCCAAATCAGGGGTTCCCATACTCTGGGCACCCATGATTTGGACCATGATTAGGACAAACTATTTCAGCTTTTGTCTGAATGGTCCAAATCAGGGATGCTCAAAGTCTGGACACTCATGATTTGGGCCATTCTTAGGACAAACCATTTCAGCTTTTGTCTGAATGGTCCAAATCAGGGCTGCCCAGAGTCTGGGCACCCATGATTGGGACCATTATTAGGACAAACCATTTCAGCTTTTGTCTGAATGGTCCAAATCAGGGATGCTCAGAGTCTGGGCACCCATGATTTGGACCATTCTTAGGACAAACCATTTCAACTTTTGTCTGAATATACCAAATCAGGGATGCCCAAAGTCTGGGCAGCCCTGATTTGGACCATTATCAGGACAAACCATTTCAGCTTTTGTCTGAATGGTCCAAATCAGTCTGGGAAGCCATGATTTGGACCATTATTAGGACAAACCATTTCAGCTTTTGTCTGAATGGTCCAAATCAGGGATGCCAAAAGTCTGGGCAGCCCTGATTTGGACCATTATCAGGACAAACCATTTCAACTTTTGTCTGAATGGTCCAAATCAGTCTGGGCAGCCATGATTTGGACCATTTACTAGAACAAACCATTTCAGCTTTTGTCCGAAAGGTCCAAATCAAAAATGTTCAGAGTCTGGGCACCCATGATTGGGACCATTATTAGGACAAACCATTTCAGCTTTTGTCTTAATGGTCCAAATCAGGGATGCCCAGAGTCTGGGCACCCATGATTTGGACCAATATCAGGATAAACCATTTCAGCTTTTGTCTGAATGGTCCAAATCAGGGGTTCCCAGAGTCTGGGCAGCCCTGATTTGGACCATTATTAGGACAAACCATTTCAGCTTTTGTCTGAATGGTCCAAATCAGGGATGCTCAGAGTCTGGGCACCCATGATTTGGACCATTCTTAGGACAAACCATTTCAACTTTTGTCTGAATATACCAAATCAGGGATGCCCAAAGTCTGGGCAGCCCTGATTTGGACCATTATCAGGACAAACCATTTCAGCTTTTGTCTGAATGGTCCAAATCAGTCTGGGAAGCCATGATTTGGACCATTATTAGGACAAACCATTTCAGCTTTTGTCTGAATGGTCCAAATCAGGGATGCCCAGAGTCTGGGCAGTCCTGATTTGGACCATTCTTAGGACAAACCATTTCAGCTTTTGTCTGAATGGTCCGAATCAGGGATGCCAAAAGTCTGGGCAGCCCTGATTTGGACCATTATCAGGACAAACCATTTCAGCTTTTGTCTGAATGGTCCAAATCAGTCTGGGCAGCCATGATTTGGACCATTTACTAGAACAAACCATTTCAGCTTTTGTCCGAAAGGTCCAAATCAAAAATGTTCAGAGTCTGGGCACCCATGATTTGGACCATTATTAGGACAAACCATTTCAGATTTTGTCTGAATGGTCCAAATCAGGGATTCCCAGAGTCTGGGCACCCATGATTTGGACCATTATTAGGATAAACCATTTCAGCTTTTGTCTGAATGGTCCAAATCAGGGGTTCCCAGAGTCTGGGCAGCCCTGATTTGGACCATTATTAGGACAAACCATTTCAGCTTTTGTCTGAATGGTCCAAATCAGGGATGCTCAGAGTCTGGGCACCCATGATTTGGACCATTCTTAGGACAAACCATTTCAACTTTTGTCTGAATATACCAAATCAGGGATGCCCAAAGTCTGGGCAGCCCTGATTTGGACCATTATCAGGACAAACCATTTCAGCTTTTGTCTGAATGGTCCAAATCAGTCTGGGAAGCCATGATTTGAACCATTATTAGGACAAACCATTTCAGCTTTTGTCTGAATGGTCCAAATCAGGGATGCCAAAAGTCTGGGCAGCCCTGATTTGGACCATTATCAGGACAAACCATTTCAGCTTTTGTCTGAATGGTCCAAATCAGTCTGGGAAGCCATGATTTGGACCATTATTAGGACAAACCATTTCAGCTTTTGTCTGAATGGTCCAAATCAGGGATGCCAAAAGTCTGGGCAGCCCTGATTTGGACCATTATCAGGACAAACCATTTCAGCTTTTGTCCGAAAGGTCCAAATCAAAAATGTTCAGAGTTTGGGCACCCATGATTGGGACCATTATTAGGACAAACCATTTCAGCTTTTGTCTTAATGGTCCAAATCAGGGATGCCCAGAGTCTGGGCACCCATGATTTGGACCAATATCAGGATAAACCATTTCAGCTTTTGTCTGAATGGTCCAAATCAGGGGTTCCCAGAGTCTGGGCAGCCCTGATTTGGACCATTCTTAGGACAAACCATTTCAACTTTTGTCTGAATATACCAAATCAGGGATGCCCAAAGTCTGGGCAGCCCTGATTTGGACCATTATCAGGACAAACCATTTCAGCTTTTGTCTGAATGGTCCAAATCAGTCTGGGAAGCCATGATTTGGACCATTATTAGGACAAACCATTTCAGCTTTTGTCTGAATGGTCCAAATCAGTCTGGGCAGCCATGATTTGGACCATTTACTAGAACAAACCATTTCAGCTTTTGTCCGAAAGGTCCAAATCAAAAATGTTCAGAGTCTGGGCACCCATGATTGGGACCATTATTAGGACAAACCATTTCAGCTTTTGTCTTAATGGTCCAAATCAGGGATGCCCAGAGTCTGGGCACCCATGATTTGGACCAATATCAGGATAAACCATTTCAGCTTTTGTCTGAATGGTCCAAATCAGGGGTTCCCAGAGTCTGGGCAGCCCTGATTTGGACCATTATTAGGACAAACCATTTCAGCTTTTGTCTGAATGGTCCAAATCAGGGATGCTCAGAGTCTGGGCACCCATGATTTGGACCATTCTTAGGACAAACCATTTCAACTTTTGTCTGAATATACCAAATCAGGGATGCCCAAAGTCTGGGCAGCCCTGATTTGGACCATTATCAGGACAAACCATTTCAGCTTTTGTCTGAATGGTCCAAATCAGTCTGGGAAGCCATGATTTGGACCATTATTAGGACAAACCATTTCAGCTTTTGTCTGAATGGTCCAAATCAGGGATGCCCAGAGTCTGGGCAGTCCTGATTTGGACCATTCTTAGGACAAACCATTTCAGCTTTTGTCTGAATGGTCCGAATCAGGGATGCCAAAAGTCTGGGCAGCCCTGATTTGGACCATTATCAGGACAAACCATTTCAGCTTTTGTCTGAATGGTCCAAATCAGTCTGGGCAGCCATGATTTGGACCATTTACTAGAACAAACCATTTCAGCTTTTGTCCGAAAGGTCCAAATCAAAAATGTTCAGAGTCTGGGCACCCATGATTGGGACCATTATTAGGACAAACCATTTCAGCTTTTGTCTTAATGGTCCAAATCAGGGATGCCCAGAGTCTGGGCACCCATGATTTGGACCAATATCAGGATAAACCATTTCAGCTTTTGTCTGAATGGTCCAAATCAGGGGTTCCCAGAGTCTGGGCAGCCCTGATTTGGACCATTATTAGGACAAACCATTTCAGCTTTTGTCTGAATGGTCCAAATCAGGGATGCTCAGAGTCTGGGCACCCATGATTTGGACCATTCTTAGGACAAACCATTTCAACTTTTGTCTGAATATACCAAATCAGGGATGCCCAAAGTCTGGGCAGCCCTGATTTGGACCATTATCAGGACAAACCATTTCAGCTTTTGTCTGAATGGTCCAAATCAGTCTGGGAAGCCATGATTTGAACCATTATTAGGACAAACCATTTCAGCTTTTGTCTGAATGGTCCAAATCAGGGATGCCAAACGTCTGGGCAGCCCTGATTTGGACCATTATCAGGACAAACCATTTCAGCTTTTGTCTGAATGGTCCAAATCAGTCTGGGCAGCCATGATTTGGACCATTTACTAGAACAAACCATTTCAGCTTTTGTCTGAATGGTCCAAATCAGTCTGGGAAGCCATGATTTGGACCATTATTAGGACAAACCATTTCAGCTTTTGTCTGAATGGTCCAAATCAGGGATGCCAAAAGTCTGGGCAGCCCTGATTTGGACCATTATCAGGACAAACCATTTCAGCTTTTGTCTGAATGGTCCAAATCAGTCTGGGCAGCCATGATTTGGACCATTACTAGAACAAACCATTTCAGCTTTTGTCCGAATGGTCCAGATCAGCGATGCCCAGAGTCTGGGCAGCCATGATTTGGACCATGATTAGGACAAACCATTTCAGCTTTTGTCTGAATGGTCCAAATCAGGGGTGCCCAGAGTCGATTTGGATCATTATTGGGACAAACCATTTCAGCTTTTGTCTGAATGGTCCAAATCAGTCTGGGCAACCATGATTTGGACCATTATTAGGACAAACCATTTCAGCTTTTGTCTGTGGTCTATTGTGACTGTTATTTTTTGATGTGGCTTATTATGATTTGGTTCGTAGTATTGTACAATATCGCACAAAAAAGATAACAGGTGATATCAAGACGATTTCGAATAGGTTTAGGACTATAGCCCTTATCCGGAGGTATCTCTGTTTTTTTTTTACACATTTCCTATTTACGCAACCTGCCAGAACCAGTTGGACTCAATCTATCAAAAAGTAATTAGTATTGTTGGATTATTTTGTGGCAAATCCCTAGTCGGAATTAACCTGTGTAATGGAGGACCGCCAATACAAGGTGCCTGCTGCCAATTAAGCTAACAGTGAATGAGACAATTGAAGTGTATTTCCGGTCTTGTCATCCCCGTCCGGACAGAAGGATGACGCGGTGGTGCGGCTTGATCAAAAGAGACGTCGGCGATGCTTTACTGAACCAAAGGTTGCTTTATTACAAGCCAGCGTCATTATTCAGGGCTGCAGCGCCTGGAGGAGAAAGTCAAAAATAAATGTCTCCCCTCACTTGGAGAAGCCAAAACATCAGTTTTATATTCCTCCTTCCTGTCTCTCTGTGTGTGTGTGTGCTAAGTCAGGAGAGCACATCCTGACCATAAAAGGAGATGTTAGTCTGGAAAACAACATAACTTACTGTATTTTTCGGACTACAAGTCGCACCGGCCGAAAATGCATAATAAAGAACGAAAAAAAACATATATAAGTCACACTGGAGTATAAGTCGCATTTTGGGGGAAATTAATTTGATAAAACCCAACACCAAGAATAGACATTTGAAAGGCCATTTAAAATAAATAAAGAATAGTGAACAACAGGCTGAATAAGTGTACGTTATATGAGGCATAAATAACCAACTGAGAACGTGCCTGGTATGTTAACGTAACATATTATGGTAAGAGTCATTCAAATAACTATAACATATAGAACATGCTATACGTTTACCAAACAATCTGTCACTCCTAATCGCTAAATCCCATGAAATCTTATACGTCTAGTCTCTTACGTGAATTAATAATTTCACACATAAGTCGCTCCTGGGTATAAGTCGCACCCCCGGCCAAACTATGAAAAAAACTGTGACTTATAGTTCGAAAAAATACGGTACATGTTGGCGTTGAGCTAGACAGGTAGTCTCTTCTCAAGGATATGGCTATCACTTTTGCATTCCATAAACCTCAATTAGAGCCTTTTTTCCTAGGAGATCCAATCCACCTGCGAATATCAAACTACGGGCCTTATTATGTGCTCAAACTGAAATACCACTATTTAATTCAACTCGGTGGTATGCCTTCTCCAAGTTGGATGTAAATATTTACCATAAACAAAATATGATATGAGTTGAGAAAGAAAGTGTGTGTGAGTCCGGGTCAGAGCGGGCAGAGCCGTGACCCGGCAGGAGCGATGACTCGCGCACTTTTATCCCGAGTGTGCGTCTCCACCGTAGGCTGCTCACCCTGGTTTAACCACTAATAGGGTGGAGTTAATTCAATTGGAGGAGGTCAGCGCTGAGCACTAGGTGACTCGGTGATACCTTTTATGGAAAAGGAGATAATGCCGATTACATCAACGAAAGTCGGAAGCTAATAATAACACTTTGTCAAATATAAAGTATCATTAGTGTACAATTGATGTTACTTTTTTACTTGCAACACACTAAGAGTGCATGTATTGAGCTACTGCTAACATTTTCTGCTTCATTTTAGCTCATTTAAAACTAAAAATCAAAGATTGTGATACTTGGCGCATGCTCATAAGTATGCTAACTGTTCCTATGTTTGCATGTTAATGTTAGCATGCTAACATGTTGTGTTAGCAATATAGCTACGTGTGTTAAAACCTCAAAATCATGAATTTTGACATTTGGAGCTATCTTGCAAGTATGTTAACTTTTTTTTATGTTAGCATTCTGACTTTTTGTGCTAGCATTTTAGTTCCTTTTGATAATTTCAACCTGAAATTCATAGATTTTGATACTTGGCGCCATCTTGCAAGTATGCTAAGTTTTGTTTAAAACCAAAATTACTTGCAACACACTAAGAGTGCATTTATTGAGCTACTGCTAACATTTTCTGTTTTATTTTAGCTCATTTAAAACTAAAAATCAAAGATTGTGATGCTTGGCGCATGCTCATAAGTATGCTAACTGTTCCTATGTTTGCATGTTAATGTTAGCATGTTAACATGTTGTGTTAGCAATTTAGCTACGTGTGTTAAAACCTCAAAATCATGAATTTTGACATTTGGCGCCATCTTGCAAGTATGTTAACTTTTTTTTATGTTAGCATTCTGACTTTTTGTGCTAGCATTTTAGCTCATTTTGATCATTTCAACCTGAAATTCATAGATTTTGATACTAGGCGCCATCTTGCAAGTATGCTAAGTTTTGTTTAAAACCAAAATTACTTGCAACACACTAAGAGTGCATTTATTGAGCTATTGCTAACATTTTCTGTTTCATTTTAGCTCATTTAAAACTAAAAATCAAAGATTGTGATACTTGGCGCATGCTCATAAGTATGCTAACTGTTCCTATGTTTACATGTTAATGTTAGCATGTTAACATGTTGTGTTAGCAATTTAGCTACGTGTGTTAAAACCTCAAAATCATGAATTTTGACATTTGGCGCCATCTTGCAAGTATGTTAACTTTTTTTATGTTAGCATTCTGACTTTTTGTGCTAGCATTTTAGTTCCTTTTGATCATTTCAACCTGAAATTCATAGATTTTGATACTTGGCGCCATCTTGCAAGTAGGCTAAGTTTTGTTTAAAACCAAAATTACTTGCAACACACTAAGAGGGCATTTATTGAGCTACTGCTAACATTTTCTGCTTCATTTTAGCTAATTTAAAACTAAAAATCAAAGATTGTGACACTTGGCGCATTCTCATAAGTATGCTAACTGTTCCTATGTTTACATGTTAATGTTAGCATGTTAACATGTTGTGTTAGCAATTTAGCTACGTGTGTTAAAACCTCAAAATCATGAATTTTGACATTCGGCGCCATCTTGCAAGTATGTTAACTTTTTTTATGTTAGCTTATGACTTTTTGTGCTAGCATTTTAGTTCCTTTTGATCATTTCAACCTGAAATTCATAGATTTTGATACTTGGCGCCATCTTGCAAGTATGCTAATTTATGTTTAAAACCAAAATTAATGGATTTTCTTAATTGTGGACATCATGTAAGTATGTTAATAACTTATTTGTTAGCATGGTGATATTAGAATCATGTTATTATGTTAACCTTAGCATATGCTAAAAATAAATTTTTGAGATGATTTTGCATTTGTCTTTAAAACTGCCCAAAAGGCAATAAGCACACCCATCAAAATTTCCTTTGGAATTTTCTATTAAGCATTAAGATGCAAGGATCACATGATTTAACACGCATACAATGTCTAGTCTATTTTTTTTTGGCCCAGCCTTAAACTTTTTTGTGGAATAGCCTTCAGGGTCATAGAAGTCATTGCCTGGACAAGGGTGTATGTATTAGGTGAGGGATGAAGATTAGCAAGAGAAGATTAGAAAAGCAGCTTAACCTTTAATACACCACCATTTTATTACTTTTGAGCTGTGGAAATTAAAGCATGGCAAAGCAATCAGAGCTTATGCACTTCACACACATCCAGGGGTGACCAATTAAGCTGCTTTTCCTCTTTATTGGGTACAAATACAACATGCGTAATTATTCCAGTTAGTGTGAGAATGAAAAACTAAGAAAATATCTAAATATATTTACTGTAAATGACGTCTCTTAATGTAATTCTCTTCAGAAACAGTACAAGTCATAGAACTGTTGATGGTAGGATATACTCTCTATACACCTATTGTGATCCCCACAATACCACCTTTACTGCGCCTTGTTTGGTCATGTGATCCTCCAACCTAATCCCATTGGTCGAGACAGACGACCGCTCTACACCTCGCTTGTTTCAATGCTATTCTACTGACATTTCTCTGACTTAGTGGACAAGTTCCATTCGCCTTTACAGTTGTTCTGGTTATTATTTTGCCGCGGTTATTAATTACTTGCGCGACGGTCAATCACATTAATTTAATGACGCACTGTATTCTATTTTGCAGTTATACTGCACATTATCTGACTTATTGGACTATTTCCAGCCACATTTAAAGCTTTTCTGATTATTTATTTTGCACAAGTTTGTTCCTGTTATTAATTACTTGCAAGAGGGGTGATGACATCAATGAAACTGCTCTTTTACTGCAAATTCTATGACTTAGTGGACAATTTCCAGCCTTAGTTAAAGTCGCTCTGATTATATTTTTGTGCAAGTTTGCCGCTGTCAATAATTATTTGCAGGAAAAGCAATCATGTTAATTTAATAACATACAGTATTCTATTCTGCTGTTTTACTGCAACTTATCTGATTTAGTGGATTATTTCCAGTGTCATTTGGAGTCGTACTGATTATTTATTTTGCTGTTGCTGTTAATAATCACTTGCAAGATGGTCAATCACATTAAATTAATGACATATGCTATTCTGCTGCTTTACTGCAGTTTGTCTGACTTAGTGGACTATGTCTAGTCTCATTTAGAGTTCTGATTATTTATTTTTCCCTAGTTTGTTGCTGCTATTAATTACATGAAAGAAGGCGATCACATCAATTACTGGTAAATGGGATGTTGTGTTTCGATGTTTTACTGCAATTTCTCTGACTTAATGGACTATTTGTAGTCTTGTTTGGAGTCGTTCTGATTCTATTTGTGTGCAAGTTTGCCCCTGCTATTCATTATTTGCAAACGGGGAGATCACAATAATCAAATGGCATGTTTTATTCTGCTTTTTTACTGCAATTTTTCTGACTTAGTGGAAAATTTTAAGTCTTATTTAGAGTCGTTCGGGTTCTTTTTTTGTGGAAGTTTGCCCATGTCATTAATTACTTGCAAGAGGGGCGATCACATTTATTTAATTACATATTATATTCTGCTGTTTTACTCCAATTTCTCTGACTTTGTGGACTATTTCCATTGTCATTTGGAGTAGTTCTGATTACTTATTTTGTGCAAGGTTGTCTCCCCTGTGCTTAATTTCATTTTAATGTTATGCTAGCAATTTAGCTACATATGTTAAAACCTCAAAATCATGAATTTTGACATTTGGCGCCATCTTGCAAGTATGTTAACTTTTCTTATGTTAGCAAGCTAACATTAGCATTCGGACTTTTTGTGCTAGCATTTTAGATAATTTTAATAATTTCAACCTAAAATTCATAGACTTTGATACTTGGCATCATCTTGCAAGCATGCTAATTTATGATTAAACCCAAAATTCATGGATTTTCTTAATTGGTGATATCATGTAAGTATGCTAATAACTTATTTGTTAGCATGGTAATATTAGAATGTTATTATGCTAACCTAAGCATATGCTAACTTTGTTTTTTTTAAGCTGATTTTGCATTTGTCTTTAAAACAACTGCCTTTTAAGTCGGTCTTCAAGCAACCCTGGGCCAGAGGTTCACAACACAGATAGCACACCCATCAACATTTCATTAAATTAATTACATTTTCTATTTTGTCGTTTTACTGCAGTTTGTCTGACTTAGTGGACTATGTCGAGTCTCATTTAGAGTTCTGATTATTTATTTTTCGCTAGTTTGATGCTGCTATGAATTACTTGAAAGAGGGCGATCACATCAATTACTGGTAAAAGGAATGTTGTTTTTTTATGTTTTACTGCAATTTCTCTGACTTAATGGATTATTTCTAGTCTTGTTTCCAGTCATTTTTTTTTCTGTATTTTGGCCACATATTTTGTTGTGCTACTCAGTTACTCAATAATCCATGATTTTTCCTAAAATTTTTATTTTTCAATTAAGAAAATAAATAAATAATTCTCCAATTCTGTCATAACACTTGCAGTTATTCAACATCACCCCAAACCACAACCAAAGTATTTTCTTTCTTTTTTTTACTCCTTATTTTGCTAAATTTTCTCAATCAATTTTAACCCTATTGTCAGGCTTGTCCCTGACAGTTCGGTTAAGTTTTAGTTTTTCCTCTGTGTTTGTTTTATTTCCTGTCAGCACTCTTATTTTGGTTCAGTTTCCTGTTGTTCTCTTTGAGTGCTGTCCCCTCAGCTGTGGCTGATTGGCACCTGGCCACACCTGGTGTCAATCAGCCAGCTGCTATTTATACCTGCCCTGCCCTCCAGTCACTGCTGGATTATTGTCATTCCTACTTGTCGATGCCAGTTTAGCTGTAAGCGGTAGCGGTAAGCTATTTTTTGTAGATGTTTGTAGCTTGATGTCTTTTTGTTCCTCGTCTTCCAGTTCCTGTTTTCCTGGCATCCTGTTTCCTGTTCCTAGTTCCTGGTTTGTGTTTTTTCCTTTATTTTATGAACATTAAATCATGTTTTCCCGCACAATGCCTTCCGCCTTCTCTGCATCTTGGGGTTCGTCACCTACAAACTCTGACAGAATAATCCAGCCTAGTACAAACCTCGCGGAGATTTCCTTGGCGGAGAGGCTTAACAAAGCGTTAGCTTTGATGGCTAAATCGAGGAAAAGCTTTGCCTCGTTTTGCAATCCCTCCCACCCATCCCTGTCCTATGTTGGCTTCTCGGGGGACGTCTGGGATCCGTCCCTTGATGGGTGGGGGGGGGGCTATGAGTGGCTGTGCAGCTAGGGAGGCACAGCTACTTCTCGCCCCAGTGGGTCTGCAAAGGACGGCGCCGTCATCTCAAGTGGGTCTGCAACAAACGCCACCATCATTTCCGGTGGGCCGGCAGACGCCACCATCATCTCCGGTGGGTCTGCAACCTACGTCGCCATCATCTCCGGTGGGCCTGCAGACGCCACCATGCACTCCGGTGGGCCAGCAACAGACGCCGCCATGCACTCCGGTGGGCCAGCAACAGACGCCGCCATAGTCTCCGGTGGGCCAGCAACAGACGCCGCCATCGTCTCCGGTGGGCCAGCAACAGACGCCGCCATCGTCTCCGGTGGGCCAGCAACAGACGCCGCCATCGTCTCCGGTGGGCCAGCAACAGACGCCGCCATCGTCTCCGGTGGGCCAGCAACAGACGCCGCCATCGTCTCCGGTGGGCCAGCAACAGACGCCGCCATCGTCTCCGGTGGGCCAGCAACAGACGCCGCCATCGTCTCCGGTGGGCCAGCAACAGACGCCGCCATCGTCTCCGGTGGGCCAGCAACAGACGCCGCCATCGTCTCCGGTGGGCCAGCAACAGACGCCGCCATCGTCTCCGGTGGGCCAGCAACAGACGCCGCCGCCATCGTCTCCGGTGGGCCAGCAACAGACGGCGCCGCCATCGTCTCCGGTGGGCCAGCAACAGACGGCGCCGCCATCGTCTCCGGTGGGCCAGCAACAGACGGCGCCGCCATCGTCTCCGGTGGGCCAGCAACAGACGGCGCCGCCATCGTCTCCGGTGGGCCAGCAACAGACGGCGCCGCCATCGTCTCCGGTGGGCCAGCAACAGACGGCGCCGCCATCGTCTCCGGTGGGCCAGCAACAGACGGCGCCGCCATCGTCTCCGGTGGGCCAGCAACAGACGGCGCCGCCATCGTCTCCGGTGGGTCTGCAACAGACGGCGCCGCCATCGTCTCCGGTGGGTCTGCAACAGACGGCGCCGCCATCGTCTCCGGTGGGTCTGCAACAGACGGCGCCGCCATCGTCTCCGGTGGGTCTGCAACAGACGGCGCCGCCATCGTCTCCGGTGGGTCTGCAACAGACGGCGCCGCCATCGTCTTCGGTGGGCCAGCAACAGACGGCGCCGCCATTGTCTCCGGTGGGCCAGCAACAGACGGCGCCGCCATCGTCTCCGGTGGGCCAGCAACAGACGGCGCCGCCATCGTCTCTGGTGGGCCTGCAACAGACGGCGCCGCCATCGTCTCCGGTGGGTCTGCAACAGACGGCGCCGCCATCGTCTCCGGTGGGTCTGCAACAGACGGCGCCGCCATCGTCTCCGGTGGGTCTGCAACAGACGGCGCCGCCATCGTCTCCGGTGGGTCTGCAACAGACGGCGCCGCCATCGTCTCCGGTGGGTCTGCAACAGACGGCGCCGCAATCGTCTCCGGTGGGTCCTCCCACGCCGGCGGACGAGTCGCCTCGCCAAATGCGGCGGCATTCAACTTGCCGTCGCCACCTAACTCTTCCCCGCTGGTTGCGGGGACACTTGGCCTGGTGGCCCACCTCCTTGTCCTCCCTTCACCCTCCCGTGACTTTGGACTGTTTTTTTTTTGGGGGGGGGGGGGGGGGGGATTTTCTAAAACGTCTGGTATTCGTAATGGGAAGGGGGGCTACAGTCAGGCTTGTCCCTGACAGTTCGGTTAAGTTTTAGGTTTCCTCTGTTATTTGTTTTATATCCTGTCAGCACTCTTATTTTGGTTCAGTTTCCTGTTGTTCTCTTTGAGTGCTGTCCCCTCAGCTGTGGCTGATTGGCACTTGGCCACACCTGGTGTCAATCAGCCAGCTGCTATTTAGACCTGCCCTGCCCTCCAGTCACTGCTGGATTATTGTCATTCCTACTTGTCGATGGCAGTTTAGCTGTAAGCGGTAGCGGTAAGCTATTTTTTGTAGATGTTTGTAGCTTGCTGTCTTTTTGTTCCTGTTTTCCTGGCATCCTGTTTCCTGTTCCTGGTTTGTGTTTTTTCCTTTATTTTATGAACATTAAATCATGTTTTCCCGCACAATGCCTTCCGCCTTCTCTGCATCTTGGGGTTCGTCACCTACAAACTCTGACACCTCTACAACAATACCAAACATTAAATGTTTATTCTAATCCCTTGAATGCCTTTTAATTAAATGATGTTACAGTTTTCCATTAGCACACATTTGCAAAAGTTATTTTATTCATTTAAAACTGTGACATTAATATGAATTTGTATAACCCCTATTTAAATCTGTGACATTATCTGATCAAAAGGCCTTAAGTCTAATAATTCTGCTCAGGACTTAAGTTTATTGAGAAATTTGAGCAAAAATAAATAAAAATAAAAAGGAAAATAATCTACAATGTTTTAAAAACCGAAGGACTTTTATGCCCCGTTTGGCTTTAAAGATAATTAAAATCAAATGTCCCCAGAAGGTTGAACAACACGTCTTTATTAGACACACAACTATATTGCGGGTGAGCAATTTGTGGGTTTGACTTTTGTAATATTTTGAGTCTGTGGATCTTATTTCTATTATGAATTGTGTCGATTCTGGTTGAAATTCTAGATGCCACAATGTCTCACACGTGCAAAATGCGTGCATTCGCCTCTACCAATCGTGCGTAATTCAGTGTGCTTACACTGCATTCATGCCATGCTTAAGGTGTTAAAAGGGTTTAAGGCACTGTGTGATTGTCCTAGTTGGAGTTCACCCTCAAAAATCAAGTTGAATTCATCACAACATTAAAAAGGATCATGAGAGAAAAATGTTAAAATATTGAATGCATCCAGCTAATATTTATTGCACAGTGCATCATTATGTTACAGCCTTAGACTTAGACTTCCTTTTTATTGTCATTAAAATTTTAACTTTACAGCACAGATAAGAACGAAATTGTGTTCATTAGCTCATGGTAGTGTTGCATAAGCTCATGGTAGTGCAGGATAAAAAAAAGCAATAAGGTGCATATATAAATAAATAGATTACTGTACAGATAAATATATTGCACTTTTTCAAATGCATCCACGTTTATTCCAAACCAGGATGAATTCATTTTTGTCCTCAAAATTCAACAGAAAATAATGACAGTGTGATTTTTTTTAATTTTATTTTGCTAATTTATTGAAACTAAAAAAAATAAAAAGTCACATGACATAAATATTCACAGCCTTTGCTCAATACTGTGTTGATGCAACTTTGGCAATAACTACAGGCTTAAAAAAAACAAAAACAAAAATTGTACAGTGCATTATTATGTTACAGCGTTATTCCAAACTAGAATAAATTCATTTTTGTCCTCAACATTTTACAGAAAACGATGACAGTGTGATGTTTTAAATTTAGTTTGCTAATTTATTGAAACTAAAAAAACTAAAAAGTCACATGACATAAATATTCACAGCCTTTGCTTAATACTGTGTTGATGCACCTTTGGCAATAACTACAGGCTTAAAAAAAATAAAAAAATAAAAAAGTTATTGTACAGTGCATTATTATGTTACAGCGTTATTCCACACTACAATAAATTCATTTTTGTCCTCAAAATTCAACAGAAAATAAAGACAATGTGATTTTTTTTAATTTTATTTTGCTAATTTATTGAAACTAAAAAAACTAAAAAGTCACATGACATAAATATTCACAGCCTTTGCTTAATACTGTGTTGATGCACCTTTGGCAATAACTACAGGCTTAAAAAAAAAAAAAAAAAAAAAAAAAAAAGTTATTGTACAGTGCATTATTATGTTACATCGTTATTCCACTCTACAATAAATTCATTTTTGTCCTCAAAATTCTACAGAAAATAAAGACAACGTGATTTTTTTTAATTTTATTTTGCTAATTTATTGAAACTAAAAAAAATAAAAAGTCACATGACATAAATATTCACAGCTGTGTTGATGCACCTTTGGCAATAACTACAGGCTTAAAAAAAAACCCAAAAAACAATGTTATTGTACATTGCATTATTATGTTACAGCGTTATTCCAAACTAAAATAAATTCATTTTTGTCCTCAAAATTTTCCAGAAAATAATGACAGTGTGATTTTTAAAATGTATTTTGCTAATTTATTGAAACTAAAAAGTCCCATGACATAAATATTCACAGCCTTTGCTTAATACGGTGTTGATGCACCTTTGGCAATAACTACAGGCTTAAAAAAAACAAAAAACTTTATTGTACAGTGCATTATTGTGTTACAGCGTTATTCCAAACTACAATAAATTCATTTTTGTCCTCAAAATTCTCCAGAAAATAATGACAGTGTGATTTTTAAAATGTATTTCGTTAATTTATTGAAACTAAAAAAACTAAAAAGTCACATGACATAAATATTCACAACCTGTGCTCAATACTTTGTTGATGCATTTTTGGCAATAACTACAGGATTAAAAAAAAAAAAAAAAAAAAGTTTCACATTGTCATTATAAGGTATTTTCTGTAGAATTTTAAGGGAACAAAAATGGTAAGATGTGGAAAAAGTGAATACTTCCAGGATGTCCTGTAGCAATATTTGCTTTGTCACCTGTGACAACACAATATTGAATTGCCTAGCATATATTCCGTAACATTGGACTGCTTTTAAGCATGTTCTTTTAAACAAAAAAACCTGAATAATTCAAATAAAGTTGAACATCTTCTAGGGTACAAAGATAAAAGTGTGTAGTGGCTTTACGTCAGAGGAGATTACCTGATCCTCACCTGTTCTTTATCCACACTTGACAGCTTAACCTCTAAATTATCACTGGCATGGACTCACTCCTCTGTCAGTCCGAGCATGGCACCAACAGCCTTGGAGATCATTCTCATTCAAACCTTCCGAGGCCTGTGGTGAAGACATCACGAGAAAAATCGACATACCGAATAATGATTTGAAGTGAATCTGTGTAGAATAGGCTACCTTGTGTTCCAAACACAACGTAAGAGTCTTGAGTGCTAAGTTGATCCTGGTTGGATCTCTGCCCAATCCTCCTTTAGCCTCCTCGCCAGGTCCTTGGATGAAGATCTTACTCAGCATACAAGGCAGTCATTTCATTTCAATTCCATTCTTATTTCATTCAATAAAATCAAACAAAAATAAGAACAAAAACTATACAAATGAAAATGAGTAGAAAGAGGTTAGAACAGTGGTTCTTAACCTTGTTGGAGGTACCGAACCCCACCAGTTTCATATGCGCATTCACCGAACCCTTCTTTAGTGAAAAATAAATTGTTTTTTCAAATTCAAGACAAAGTTATATGTTTTTGGTAACACTTTAGTATAGGAAACATATTCTAAGTAGCAAAGACTTAATTTAGAGTTTTTTGGACACTAGGGGAACATATTCTAAGTAACAAAGACTTAATTTAGAGTTATTTGGTTAGGGTTAGGGTTAGAGGCTTAGGGTTATAATAAAGCCATGCCGAATAAGGCATTAATAAGTACTTAATAATGACTAGTTAAGAGCCAATATGTTACTAATTTGCATGTTAATATGTTCCCCATACTAAAGTGTTACCATGTTTTTTTACTGGTGGATAAAATGAACCGTGCATGAACATCACCTTGTTCAAACAACAAAACCAACACAGTGCATAAACTCACAACAAATTACACACCTGCCAACCAGTCAGCTGTTGCCGTATCCATAATACGCCCATAGGGAGAAGTTTATATTTACACGATGAGTCACGTGTGTTTTGACCTCCGCCGAACCCCCGAGGCCGACTCACCGAACCCAGGTTAAAAACCACTGTTCTGGGGCTACTAATCTCTGTGGCTTACCTTTCATATGACTGTAGAGAGCAGACTCTCCCATTGCGAAAAGCTGGATTTCCTTTTTGCATACTTTGCAGCAGGTTACACGTGAATCTGGTCCACGTTTTATCCACAGTTTGTATTCGTCATTTTCCATCCAACGTTCATTAAAACGACAACATGATGGAGCGATGCACCACTGTCCTCTTGGGGGCGACACAGAGCCGTGTATACCTGACAACAACCTAATAGGAGGTTCATCTGAGTGTCATGGGTCTCTAGGTAGTGTTTTACTTATCCAAAACACACTTTTTCCATGTTTGGGTGATTTTCACCCAGTAATAGTGACAGAAGGTAAAGTAGGTTCTGGGTGGATTCTACCCAGGGAAAGTGTTAGTGTATAAAATCAGGCTTTACCAGGGAAGTCTCAAATATCCCAGGAACAGGTTGACCTAAAACCAAGTTTCCATCTTCATCGTTTTTTTTTTTTAAGGAATTTTTTTGTTCCCAAATTTCTAATTTTCCAGTAATTTTGGAGCATGATGCTTTTCTTCCATTTTGTTAGACATGACACATCCATCCATCCATCCATCCATCCATCTTCTTCCGCTTATCCGAGGTCGGGCCGCGGGGGCAGCAGCCTAAGCAGGGAAGCCCAGACTTCCCTCTCCTCAGCCACTTCGTCCAGCTCCTCCCGGGGGATCCCGAGGCGTTCCCAGGCCAGCCGGGAGACATAGTCTTCCCAACGTGTCCTGGGTCTTCCTCGTGGCCTCCTACCGGTCGGACATGCCCTAAACACCTCCTTAGGGAGGCGCTCGGGTGGCATCCTGACCAGATGCCCGAACCACCTCATCTGGCTCCTCTCGATGTGGAGGAGCAGCGGCTTTACTTTGAGCTCCCCCCGGATGACAGAGCTTCTCACCCTATCTCTAAGGGAGAGCCCCGCCACCCGGCGGAGGAAACTCATTTCAGCCGCTTGTACCCGTGATCTTGTCCTTTCGGTCATAACCCAAAGCTCATGACCATAGGTGAGGATGGGAACGTAGATCGACCGGTAAATTGAGAGCTTTGCCTTCCGGCTCAGCTCCTTCTTCACCACAACGGATCGATACAGCGTCCGCATTACTGAAGACGCCGCACCGATCCGCCTGTCGATCTCACGATCCACTCTTCCCTCACTCGTGAACAAGACTCCGAGGTACTTGAACTCCTCCACTTGGGGCAAGATCTCCTCCCCAACCCGGAGATGGCACTCCACCCTTTTCCGGGCGAGAACCATGGACTCGGACTTGGAGGTGCTGATTCTCATCCCAGTCGCTTCACACTCAGCTGCGAACCGATCCAGTGAGAGCTGAAGATCCTGGCCAGATGAAGCCCTCAGGACCAAATCATCTGCAAAAAGCAGAGACCTAATCCTGCAGCCACCAAACCGGATCCCCTCAACGCCTTGACTGCGCCTAGAAATTCTGTCCATAAAAGTTATGAACAGAATCGGTGACAAAGGGCAGCCTAGACATGACACAGTTTGAAATAAAAGAACACTATTTTATTGGGTAAACTATGTCAGGTAAAAATCACCCGGCGTTCGTGATGGTGTTCTGAATTTGAGTGACAGTATTCTAGGGTTAATTGGATCTCGATGATATTCACTGAAATAAAGAAAGAAATCATCAAAAAGAGTGTTGTCGACTTGACAAAGCAATTTGAGCGTATCACTGCTGTCCTGCAACACAGTGAAGCAGACTGCCAGCCAGGAATGTTAAAATAATATCTAAAGCATCCATAAAAAATGGATGAGCTGCTGATGGTGTGTTTGACAAAGAAGCAGCAGGAATGAGATTCTCCAAGGTGAATGCTGCACAATATTGCTGCATTACTTCATAAAACTACTGTAGTTGTTCGTACTCTATTCTAATGTATTGTTTTTCAAACAATATTTATTGTCAAAAGTTTGTTTTTATTTTTAAAAGGTATGATACATGCCAATATTGTGTTAAATTAATTTAAATACATTTCTATGGGCGACTGTTTTTCACCCAGCAATAGTGACAGAAGGTAAAGTAGGTTCTGGGTGGGTTCTACCCAGGGAAAGTGTTTGTGTATAAAATCAGGCTCCACCAGAGAAGTCTCATATATCACAGGAACAGGTGGACCTAAAACCAAGTTTCCATTTTCATTGTTTTTTTTGTTTTTTAAGGAATGTTTTGTTCCCAAAGTCCTCATTTTCCAGTAATTTTGAAGCATTTTTATATGGTCCCCTCATGATACTTTTCTTTCATGTTGTTAGACATGACACAGTTTGAAATAAAAGAACACTATTTTATTGGATGAATTATCCATCCATCCATTTTCTACCGCTTGACCCTTTTGGGGTCGCGGGGGGTGCTGGAGCCTATCTCAGCTGCATTCGGGCAGAAGGCGGGGTACACCCTGGACAAGTCGCCACCTCATTGCAGGGCCAACACAGATAGACAGACAACATTCACACTCACATTCACACACTATGGCCAATTTAGTGTTGCCAATCAACCTATCCCCAGGTGCATAATTATCTCAGGTAAAAATCCCCCAGCGTTAGTGATGGTGTTCTGAATTTGAGCGATAGTATTCTAGGGTTAATTGGCATGTAAAATTGCAGCATTACCTAGATGTCGTCCGACTGAGTCCGATCAGAGTGCTTGTTTGCCCGCCAAGTGTTTGAGCCAACAAAATTATTGATATATGGCACTGTTGGAGTTTTTTGTGAATCGATATTCGGTCGATAACTTTAAAAAAATCTAATTTAATACCCATCCCTATTCACAAGGATTACATAAATGAATGAGGCAATTCCTGAAGGAACTGCGTGTGAATGCTCTAATGCTGAACTGACATCCAGGATTTTTTTTAGAATTCTTGAAGTAGAGCACACAATTCCCAAACAGGCGGAATATTTTGAAGTTGGAACAGTTTGAATCAGATGGAAAATGTGGGAATTGGGGAACTTTGAAGAATGTCCCATTGATTTCAATGGGGATTTCCAAAAATATGGGAATTTCGGGAAAAGCTGCAATTTTTTTTTTTTTTTTAAATTGTCAAAAACTTGAATGGTCTGAATGAGTTGAAATGGTTGGTGTTGGAATTTTTCAAATCGGTCGAGAAATGTTGAAGTAGTAACATGTTGAATTGAGAAATGGTATTATGGAATTCCTGGAATTTCGAGAATTTTTACAGTTCAAAAAACAAATTTGTTTTTTGTCCTCATTAAGAGGAGTGTTGTGACGGTGGGACGGTTGAAACGCGTTGAAAAATGTGGAAGGAGTAGTCGCCAGAAAAAAGGGTGGAAATAGAGCTTTGCAAAACCAGGAGTTCTGGAAAATCCTGAGATTTTTTTAACTTGAAAAAAATTATAGTTTGAATTTCCAGGATGGTGGAATGTGTTGAGGGTGGAATGGTTTGAATCGGTTGGAAAATGTGGAAATGGTGGAAGTTTGAAAAATGGCCAATTCATTTTGAATGGGAAAAATGTCTCGGGGAAAACCTAGAATTATGGGAAATCTTGAGAATTTTTGGAATTTGTCAAGGAAAAGCCCGCGATTTCCGAATAGGCTGAACAATTTGAAGTTGGAACGGTTTGAATCGGGTGAAAAATGTGGGAGTTAGAGTGCGCCAAAATCTGGAGAAGAAGAAGAAGAAAAAACATGTGTGAATGCTTTGGAGCAGGGGTGTCCAAACCTTTTGACTTGGGGGCCGCATTAGGCTAAAAAATGTTTGTCCGGGGGCCTAAAGCAGACTGCATCAAAGTAACAACTAGAGATGTGCCTGCCGATATTATCGGCCGATAAATGCGTTAAAATGTAATATCGGAAATTATCGGTATCGTTTTTTTTTGTTTTTTTTTTTTTAATTAAATCAACATAAAAAACACAAGATACACTTACAATTAGTGCACCAACCCAAAAAACCTCCCTCCCCCATTTACACTCATTCACACAAAAGGGTTGTTTCTTTCTGTTATTAATATTCTGGTTCCTACATTATATATCAATATATATCAATACAGTCTGCAAGGGATAAAGTCCGTAAGCACACATGATTGTGCGTGCTGCTGGTCCACTAATAGTACTAACCTTTAACAGTTAATTTGACTCATTTTCATTAATTACTAGTTTCAATGTAACTGTTTTTATATTGTTTTACTTTCTTTTTTATTCAAGAAAATGTTTTAAATTTATTTATCTTATTTTATTAAAATTTTTTAAAAGTACCTTATCTTCACCATACCTGGTTGTCCAAATTAGGCATAATAATGTGTTAATTCCACGACTGTATATATCGGTTGATATCGGTATCGGTAATTCAAAGAGTTGGACAATATCGGAATATCGGCAAAAAGCCATTATCGGACATCCCTAGTAACAACATACATAGGTTTGTGTACATATTTACATATATGTATATATATATATACAGATTATATTAATATCACGGATATATAATTAATATGATTGGATATTAAGAGTACGTGAAACTTCGACTCCTACCTTGTTTACTTCCGTGATGACCTTCTTAAAGTTTTGTAATCAATCAGAAATATCAAGCAGCTAAAATGCGGCAAACATGGATTAGTGTGGAGAGAGTGTTTTTTCCCCCATCATGCTTTTTAAGGAAATTAAATGGGTGTAATTTTGAATTATGTGTTGTGCTTGGACATTTTTAATATGTCAGACCCACTTGACGTCCATTGCTTTCAGTATCCCCTAGGGCAGGGGTCGGCAACCCAAAATGTTGAAGGAGCCATATTGGACCAAAAATACAAAAACAAATCTGTCTGGAGCCGCAAAAAATTAAAAGCCATATTACATATAGTGTGTCATGAGCTATAAACTGAATTAAGAGGACTTAAAGGAAACTAAATTACCCCAACAGCTACAAATGAGGCATAATGATGCAATATGTATAGAGATGTCGGCAGGTATTATCGGCCTATAAATGCTTTAAAATGTAATATCGAAAATCATCGATATCGTTTTTTTTATCGTTTGTTTTTTATTTATTTATAGTTTTTATTAAATCAACATAAAAAACATAATATACACTTACAATTAGAGCCCCAACCCAAAAAACCTCCCTCCCCCATTTACACTCATTCACACAAAAGGGTTGTTTCTTTCTGTTATTAATATTCTGGTTCCTACATTATATATCAATATATATCAATACAGTCTGCAAGGGATACAGTCCGTAAGCACACATGATTGTGCGTGCTGCTGGTCCACTAATAGTATTAACCTTTAACAGTTAATTTTACTAATTTTCATTAATTACTCGTTTCTATGTAACTGTTTTTATATTGTTTTACTTTCTTTTTTATTCAAGAAAATGTTTTTAATTTATTTATCTTATTTTATTAAAACATTTTAAAAGTACCTTATCTTCACCATACCTGGTTGTCCAAATTAGGCATAATAATGTGTTAATTCCACGACTGTACATATCGGTTGATATCGGTATCGGTAATTCAAAGAGTTGGACAATATCGGAATATCGGCAAAAAGCCATTATCGGACATCCCTAGTAACAACATATATAGGTTTGTGTACATATTTATATATATGTATATATATATACAGATTATATTAATATCACGGATATATAATTAATATGATTGGATATTAAGAGTACGTGAAACTTCGACTCCTACCTTGTTTACTTCCGTGATGACCTTCTTAAAGTTTTGTAATCAATCAGAAATATCAAGCAGCTAAAATGCGGCAAACATGGATTAGTGTGGAGAGAGTGTTTTTTTCCCCCATCATGCTTTTTAAGGAAATTAAATGGGTGTAATTTTGAATTATGTGTTGTGCTTGGACATTTTTAATATGTCAGACCCACTTGACATCCATTGCTTTCAGTATCCCCTAGGGCAGGGGTCGGCAACCCAAAATGTTGAAGGAGCCATATTGGACCAAAAATACAAAAACAAATCTGTCTGGAGCCGCAAAAAATTAAAAGCCATATTACATATAGTGTGTCATGAGCTATAAACTGAATTAAGAGGACTTAAAGGAAACTAAATTACCCCAACAGCTACAAATGAGGCATAATGATGCAATATGTATAGAGATGTCGGCAGGTATTATCGGCCTATAAATGCTTTAAAATGTAATATCGAAAATCATCGATATCGTTTTTTTTATCGTTTGTTTTTTATTTATTTATAGTTTTTATTAAATCAACATAAAAAACATAATATACACTTACAATTAGAGCCCCAACCCAAAAAACCTCCCTCCCCCATTTACACTCATTCACACAAAAGGGTTGTTTCTTTCTGTTATTAATATTCTGGTTCCTACATTATATATCAATATATATCAATACAGTCTGCAAGGGATACAGTCCGTAAGCACACATGATTGTGCGTGCTGCTGGTCCACTAATAGTATTAACCTTTAACAGTTAATTTTACTAATTTTCATTAATTACTCGTTTCTATGTAACTGTTTTTATATTGTTTTACTTTCTTTTTTATTCAAGAAAATGTTTTTAATTTATTTATCTTATTTTATTAAAACATTTTAAAAGTACCTTATCTTCACCATACCTGGTTGTCCAAATTAGGCATAATAATGTGTTAATTCCACGACTGTACATATCGGTTGATATCGGTATCGGTAATTCAAAGAGTTGGACAATATCGGAATATCGGCAAAAAGCCATTATCGGACATCCCTAGTAACAACATATATAGGTTTGTGTACATATTTATATATATGTATATATATATACAGATTATATTAATATCACGGATATATAATTAATATGATTGGATATTAAGAGTACGTGAAACTTCGACTCCTACCTTGTTTACTTCCGTGATGACCTTCTTAAAGTTTTGTAATCAATCAGAAATATCAAGCAGCTAAAATGCGGCAAACATGGATTAGTGTGGAGAGAGTGTTTTTTTCCCCCATCATGCTTTTTAAGGAAATTAAATGGGTGTAATTTTGAATTATGTGTTGTGCTTGGACATTTTTAATATGTCAGACCCACTTGACATCCATTGCTTTCAGTATCCCCTAGGGCAGGGGTCGGCAACCCAAAATGTTGAAGGAGCCATATTGGACCAAAAATACAAAAACAAATCTGTCTGGAGCCGCAAAAAATTAAAAGCCATATTACATATAGTGTGTCATGAGCTATAAACTGAATTAAGAGGACTTAAAGGAAACTAAATTACCCCAACAGCTACAAATGAGGCATAATGATGCAATATGTATAGAGATGTCGGCAGGTATTATCGGCCTATAAATGCTTTAAAATGTAATATCGAAAATTATCGATATCGTTTTTTTTATCGTTTGTTTTTTATTTATTTATAGTTTTTATTAAATCAACATAAAAAACATAATATACACTTACAATTAGAGCCCCAACCCAAAAAACCTCCCTCCCCCATTTACACTCATTCACACAAAAGGGTTGTTTCTTTCTGTTATTAATATTCTGGTTCCTACATTATATATCAATATATATCAATACAGTCTGCAAGGGATACAGTCCGTAAGCACACATGATTGTGCGTGCTGCTGGTCCACTAATAGTATTAACCTTTAACAGTTAATTTTACAAATTTTCATTAATTACTCGTTTCTATGTAACTGTTTTTATATTGTTTTACTTTCTTTTTTATTCAAGAAAATATTTTTAATTAATTAATTTTATTTTATTTTATTAATTTTTTAAAAAAGGACCATATCTTCACCATACCTGGTTGTCCAAATTAGGCATAATAATGTGTTAATTCCACGACTGTATATATCGGTATCGGTTGATATCGGTATCGGTAATTCAAAGAGTTGGACAATATCGGAATATCGGTAAAAAGCCATTATCGGACATCCCTAGTAACAACTTATATATGTTTGTGTACATATTTATATATATGTATATATATATACAGATTATATTAATATAATGGATATATAATTAATATGATTGGATATTAAGAGTATGTGAAACTTCGACTCCTACCTTGTTTACTTCCGTGACGACCTTCTTAAAGTTTTGTAATCAATCACAAATATCAAGCAGCTAAAATGCGGCAAACATGGATTAGTGTGGAGAGAGTGTTTTTTTCCCCATCATGCTTTTTAAGGAAATTAAATGAGTGTAATTTTGAATTATGTGTTGTGCTTGGACATTTTTAATATGTCAGACCCACTTGACATCCATTGCTTTCAGTATCCCCTGGGATACCCCTGGACTTTGTGATTAATATCCACAAAGTTTAGTGAGCAGGTTGTAAATGGTAAATGGGTTATACTTGTATAGCGCTTTTCTACCTTCAAGCTACTCAAAGCGCTTTGACACTATTTCCACATTCACACACACGTCCACACACTGATGGCGGGAGCTGCCATGCAAGGCCCTAACCACGACCCATCAGGAGCAAGGGTGAAGTGTCTTGCTCAAGGACACAACGGACGTGACTAGGTCGGTAGAAGGTGGGGATCGAACCAGGCACCCTCAAGTTGCTGGCACAACCACTCTCCCAACTGCGCCACGCCGTCCCCGTGTTATGCGTGTTTACTTTTTGTGTTGGTTTCCTTGCGCCATGAGTGGGAAAGTTGTTTGGATCGGGTGGTACATGTAGATGCTGTGCTGCGTATGTTTCAATGCGCAATTCATGGTCATTAACATAAAATTACTGACATTGTCCACAAGACGACAACAAAGTCGCAGCAATTATACTAAATTTGAATCCTTATTGAACTCGACGTCTCGCGGGCCGTAGCTAGTAGTAAAAAAGCCTGCGGGCTATAGAGCGTTTTCTATTCGGGCTCCAGTACTCTGGAATGCCCTCCCGGTAACAGTTAGAGATGCTACCTCAGTAGAAGCATTTAAGTCCCATCTTAAAACTCATTTGTAATGCTCTAGCCTTTAAATAGACCCATTTTAGAACAGTTGATCTGCCGTTTATTTTATTTTCTGCTCTGGCCCCCTCTCCCTTGTGGTTCGGTGGCCACGGATGAAGTGCTGGCTGTCCAAAGTCGGGACCCGGGGTGGACCGCTCGCCTGTGCATCAGTTGGGGACGTCTCTGCGCTGCTGACCCGTCTCCGCTCGGGATGATCTCCTGCTGGCCCCACTATGGACTGGACTCTCACTATTATGTTAGATCCACTATGGACTGGACTCTCACAATATTATGTCAGACCCATTTGACATCCATTGCACCGGTCCTCTCCAAGGTTTCTCATTGTCCCATTGGGTTGAGTTTTTCCTTGCCCTGATGTGGGATCTGAACCGAGCATGTCGTTTGGCTTGTGCAGCCCTTTGAGACACTTGTGATTTAGGACTATATAAATACACTTTGATTGATTGATTGTTTGGACACCACTGCTTTGGAGCATTCACACACTTATTGAGTGAGTTAATCAATGAAGTTTCATTCAGAGCAGTTAGGTAGTGCTAATCAATCAAAATTCTAATTAGTATATAACCTTTATTTTCAGAGCTATAGAACAACAGTTATCTTGATCTTTTTAAGACCAAATGTTTCTTTTTTTCTCTCTATGCAATTAAAAAAAAAAGATATTAAAAAATATATTGCCAGATGATACAAAACTTAGTCTAGTTCCTTTGCGAGAGCACGGTGCGATAGAGCGACGTGCCTTTAGCCTGGTAGAAGGTGAGGATCATTTGGCTCTTGGTGACTTCTGCATGCACAAAGCCTCCCAGCGTGGACGCTTGGCCGGTGAAGAACTTCACAGAACCTTTGGGGACATTGTTCCAGTGTCGGATGTCAGCATCCAGGAAGTTTCCGGCGCCGCTCACGACGTAGCCCACCCCTGACTCCTCGATGTACTGCAAGCGAGGAGTAGGGCTTGAGATGAAGAAATAGAGCTCAGATTTAAATCGAGCGTACCTGCAGGTTGTGGTCGTGGCCGCAGAAGTAGGCGGTGGTGTTGTGTTTAAGCAGCAGGGGGCGAACCCTTTGCTGGAGACACTCGGTGGGCCCGTGTGCCGACACGGACCACACTGGGTAGTGACCCGCCACCAGGAGGAAGTCAGCCTTGGATCGAGCCAACCTCTCCTGGAGCCAAGTCACCTGGCGGTTGGCCTCCACCGCATTCGGCGGGCTTTCGGGCTTCTGGTCCGCAAAGTCCAGAGAGTTCCCGCATAGTATCACCGTGTCCAGCATGATGATGGTCAGCGTCTTGTCCGTGTTGGGGATGCGGAAGTCCAGTTCATAGTAGTAGGAAGGAAAGTTCCTAAAGTGCACAACGACTGGTCAAGTAAACACACTAATGGATGGAGAACAGTGCAACACATTAATGGCCGAACTGAAAATAAATATAATGATTAAATGTCAGGATGCCACCCGAACGCCTCCCTAGGGAGGTGTTTAGGGCACGTCCAACCGGTAGGAGGCCACGGGGAAGACCCAGGACACGTTGGGAAGACTATGTCTCCCGGCTGGCCTGAGAATGCCTCGGGATCCCCCGGGAGGAGCTGGACGAAGTAGCTGGAGACAAGGAAGTCTGGGCTTCTCTGCTTAGGCTGCTGCCCCCGCGACCCGACCTCGGATAAGCGGAAGAAGATGGATGGATGGATGGATGGATGTAACAGGATGACGAGGGGCAGTCTTGGCAATAGGTAATAATATAATATAGAATAGAATAGAATAGAATGGACTTTAATGTCATGTATATTTGCATACAACGAGATTAAGGTGCGGTAGTGGAAACAAGTATGGAATAAAAATAAATCACACAAATCACCTGACATGTATACTGTGTATATGTACATAATGTATCCATCCATCCATCCATCTTCTTCCGCTTATCCGAGGTCGGGTCGCGGGGGCAGCAGCCTAAGCAGGGAAGCCCAGACTTTCCTCTCCCCAGCCACTTCGTCCAGCTCTTCCCGGGGGATCCCGAGGCGTTCCCAGGCCAGCCGGGAGACATAGTCTTCCCAACGTGTCCTGGGTCTTCCCCGTGGCCTCCTACCGGTTGGACGTGCCCTAAACACCTCCCGAGGGAGGCGTTCGGGTGGCATCCTGACCACATGCCCGAACCACCTCATCTGGCTCCTCTCGATGTGGAGGAGCAGCGGCTTTACTTTGAGCTCCCCCCGGATGGCAGAGCTTCTCACCCTATCTCTAAGGGAGAGCCCCGCCACCCGGCGGAGGAAACTCATTTCGGCCGCTTGTACCCGTGATCTTGTCCTTTCGGTCATAACCCAAAGCTCATGACCATAGGTGAGGATGGGAACGTAGATCGACCGGTAAATTGAGAGCTTTGCCTTCCGGCTCAGCTCCTTCTTCACCACAACGGATCGATACAGCGTCTGCATTACTGAAGACGCCGCACCGATCCGCCTGTCGATCTCACGATCCACTCTTCCCCCACTCGTGAACAAGACTCCTAGGTACTTGAACTCCTCCACTTGGGGCAAGATCTCCTCCCCAACCCGGAGATGGCACTCCACCCTTTTCCGGGCGAGAACCATGGACTCTGACTTGGAGGTGCCGATTCTCATCCCAGTCGCTTCACACTCGGCTGCGAACCGATCCAGCGAGAGCTGAAGATCCTGGCCAGATGAAGCCATCAGGACCACATCATCCGCAAAAAGCAGAGACCTAATCCTGCAGCCACCAAACCAGATCCCCTCAACGCCTTGACTGCGCCTAGAAATTCTGTCCATAAAAGTTATGAACAGAATCGGTGACAAAGGGCAGCCTTGGCGGAGTCCAACCCTCACTGGAAACGTGTCCGACTTACTGCCGGCAATGCGGACCAAGCTCTGACACTGATCATACAGGGAGCGGACAGCCACAATCAGACAGTCCGATACCCCATACTCTCTGAGCACTCCCCACAGGACCTCCCGAGGGACACGGTCGAATGCCTTCTCCAAGTCCACAAAGCACATGTAGACTGGTTGGGCAAACTCCCATGCACCCTCAAGGACCCTGCCGAGAGTATAGAGCTGGTCCACAGTTCCACGACCATAATATAACATAACATAACATAACATAATGTATAAAAAAAAATTTTAACGTAATTTTTTATATACATGTTACAGGTTATATATCTTTTATTATTGAATTGTATCAAACGTGATGAATAGACCACAACGGAAACAAGCCTTTTGGGTTTTTGTGCCGTCCATTTGCCTTTTTAAAGTATGGATTCAATTCTATAAGATGTCAAAAAACTTCTCAATCAATCAATCAATCAAATAGAGTGTCCACCCTGAGATCGGTAAGTCGTGAGTTCAAACCCCGGCCGAGTCATAGCAAAGACTATAAAAATGGGACCCATTACCTCCCTGCTGGGCACTCAGCAGGGAGGTAATATTGTTCAAATCAGTAACCGGTAGTAAAACTCCTGCTTTTCTCATGGCCCAAATAGTTTACAGTAGCACTACACATAATCATAATACCAGGGCGTCTAGTAAGGGGCATTTTGTACTCCCTCGTCCCAGGAAGAATGCTTTGCGGACATCTTTTATTTATAGATCTGTATCGCTCTGGAATAACCTGCCTCGAATTCTCACCGGCATTGAAAGTAAACAGGTTTTTAAAAGGAAAAGTAATATTTTATCTGAGTCTTTAAATTAGTTTGCTTGTTGATGATTTTGTTTGGTTTTGTATTGTGTAGTTATATTTATATGGTAATTATTGTATAGGGTGTGTACCGGTAGTTATATTTATATGGTAATTATTATTCTGTGACTGTAAATTGTTTGCTGGTTTTCTTATTGATGCTTTTATTTGTTTCTGTATTGTGTAGTTATAATTATATGCTTTTACTTGGGAGGGTTATAGGGGTGAATTACTTATTACAAGTTTGAGCTGAAGATGGTGACAGCTCTGGGAAAGAAGATGTCTCTGAGCCTGTTTGTTCTGGCTCTGATGCACCTGTAGCGCCTGCCCGATGGTAGCATGGTCGAACAGGTGGAAGCCAGGGTGTGTGCTGTCCTTTGGTATAATATAATATAATATAATATAATATAATATGCTGAGATAGGCTCCAGCACCCCAAAAGTCACAAGCGGTAGAAAATGGATGGATGGATAATAAGTACGTTTACAGAGTCTATTAGAGAGTTTTGGTTGCAGGGAGGGAGAGACTTAATAATGACATTCCTACGCTGCTTCAGTCATCACCGTCCATTTCGGAATATAACAATTAAATGATAAATGATAAATGGGTTGTACTTGTATAGCGCTTTTCTACCTTCAAGGTACTCAAAGCGCTTTGACACTACTTCCACATTTACCCATTCACACACACATTCACACACTGATGGAGGGAGCTGCCATGCAAGGCGCTAACCAGCACCCATCAGGAGCAAGGGTGAAGTGTCTTGCTCAGGACACAACGGACATGACGAGGTTGGTACTAGGTGGGGCTTGAACCAGGGACCCTCGGGTCGCGCACGGCCATTCTTCCACTGCGCCACGCCGTTGTTCAAAAAGTCCTGGCAGAATTTAGCCACTATGACCTCCGCCTGTGGAACATCCTGCCAGAAAGCCCCAGGACTACAGTGACCGTTGATAGCTTTTTTTTTTTTTTTTTTACAAAAAAGGTTAAAGGCACACCTTTTTAATCAAGCCTTTTTTACTGATCATTTTAAACTCTTCCTAACTTCTTCATTTTTGTTATGTTACTTTCTATTTAGTTTATTACTATTATTGGTAACACTTTAGTATGGGGAACACATATTCACCATTAATTAGTTGCTTATTAACATGCCAATTAGTAACATATTGGCTCTTAATTAGTCATTATTAAGTACTTATTAATGCCTTATTCTGCATGGCCTTATTATACAACCAGTAACCCTAACCCCAACCCTAACCAAATAACTTTAAATTAAGTCTTTGTTACTTAGAATATGTTCCCCATACCCTATTATTACTGATATTATTCTCACTATTTTAGGTTATTGTTTATTATTTATTTATTTTTTACATATATTTAAGATTATTTTCTAAATAATGTTAATTTTTTAGTCATGCTCCATTGTGGGCGCCTCAAAGGTGCCATTTTTCCTGAGTCCTTAGTGCCATGCTTCTTTATTTTAAATAATGCTGTGTTTTCTTCCTTTTTTTTTTTATAAGTGTATAAAGTTAGATTCACTGACATGTTCATAGATATCATCTTCATCCTTGATGGTTTCCTTTTTCTTTTTTTTCTTTTTTTTTTTAAACGCCGCCAACAGAGAAGAGACATGACGGCGGTGAAAGTTTAAAAAGTTCACTAAAAAGCAGTGATAGGTAAATGACGCCTCAGTGAGTGTGTGGCACACTCACCAGCTGTATCAACACAGCACATTGACTGTATTTCTGTTTTGTTACGGTCATCCAAGAGGATGTCTTAATCAGCATTTTTGGCCACAGATACAGATCTGATTTCTTTGGCTTCAGATCTGATACGATTTTGAGCCCCGATCCGATAATTTGACAATAGATTATAGAACTGAAATAGTTTTCTAGCAAGTACAATTAAATTTAGAAGTTGCTATATTGTTGTAAATCACCACATCTATAATTTTAAAACAAAATAAAGTGGCGAGTTCCCAATTATTAAACAAAAGCAAAAACTACCATTGGCTCCCATTTCAATCAGTTGGGTTTTGACCTCAAAGCTTTCCTGGATCCAGAGACTTTACTCCCTGAGTTTGTAAACAATAATAAAAAACACCCCAAAAATGTGTTTGTAAGAACAATAAAACGATAAATATCGATCTAACCATTTTAGTATTGTTTATATACAGTACTGATATCATACTACAGGGGTGTCAAACTCATTTTAGCTCAGGGGCCGCATGGTGGAAAATATGTGCACACGCGGGCCGGACTATTAAAATCATGGCATTAAAAAACTAAATAATGAAGACAACTTCAGATTGTTTTCTTTGTCTTACTTTGGCCAAAAATAGAACAAACACAATCTAAAAATATTACAACAAAAATAGAGGGAAAAAATACCGGCAGCGGAAAAGTTTAGATCCATGAAGGAAAAAAGAAAGTGAATGAATGTTTATATATATATTTTTTTTTTAATGAATTAAGTAACTTTTATGACAACCTTTTTCCAAAACAATATAGAATGTGAGATATAACAGGATAATGCATACATTTATCATTTGTTTTCAAAACGGTTACAAAAAAGTGGGACTCCAAAAATTTACTGTGGGACCCCTTTTTTATGACTTGATGGGGTCCCTGGGACCCTTCACTCTGTCCACTTAGTCTCCAGGACAGAATGTACAGCGAACCTTTATATCGCTGTCTTTAACGGACAGAAACTCGAAATAATGACTGCATTTCCAACTTGAAAACGCGCTTCTCTCTCCGCCCTACATTGTTGTTTACTTGGGCGTCGCACACCTGTGTCATCCTCATGCTAAAAACCTGACTTGCCGCTTTCGTGACGTCACTTTCCAAGACGGCAAGAAGAAAAACAATTTATTTTTACGAGGGAAAATTAAAAAAATAAAATAAAATAGTAACACAAAGCGACTCAGTAAAGAATCTGGGTATTATCTTCGACCCAACTCTCTCCTTTGAGTCACACATTAAGAGTGTTACTAAAACGGCCTTCTTTCATCTCCGTAATATCGCTAAAATTCGTTCCATTTTGTCCACTAGCGACGCTGAGATCATTATTCATGCGTTCGTTACGTCTCGTCTCGATTACTGTAACGTATTATTTTCGGGTCTCCCTATGTCTAGCATTAAAAGATTACAGTTGGTACAAAATGCGGCTGCTAGACTTTTGACAAGAACAAGAAAGTTTGATCATATTACGCCTATACTGGCTCACCTGCACTGGCTTCCTGTGCACTTAAGATGCGACTTTAAGGTTTTACTACTTACGTATAAAATACTACACGGTCTAGCTCCAGCCTATCTTACCGATTGTATTGTACCATATGTCCCGGCAAGAAATCTGCGTTCAAAGAGCTCCGGCTTATTAGTGATTCCCAGAGCCCAAAAAAAGTCTGCGGGCTGTAGAGCGTTTTCTATTCGGGCTCCAGCACTATGGAATGCCCTCCCGGTAGCAGTTAGAGATGCTACCTCAGTAGAAACATTTAAGTCCCATCTCAAAACTCATTTGTATACTCTAGCCTTTGAATAGCCCCCCTTTTTTTAGACCAGTTGATCTGCCGTTTCTTTTCTTTTCTCCTCTGCTCCCCCCTATCCCTTGTGGAGGGGAAGACACACAGATCCGGTGGCCATCTGGCTGTCCGGGGTCGGGACCCGGGGTGGACCGCTCGCCTGTATATTGGTTGGGAACATCTCTGCGCTGCTGACCCGTCTCCGCTCGGGATGGTTTCCTGCTGACCCCACTGTGGACTGGACTCTTACTGTTATGCTGGATCCACTATGGACTGGACTCTCACAATATTATGTTAGACCCACTCGACATCCATTGCATTCGGTCTCCCTAGAGGGGGGGGGTTACCCACATATGCGGTCCTCTCCAAGGTTTCTCATAGTCATTCACATCGACGTCCCACTGGGGTGAGTTTTTCCTTGCCCTTATGTGGGCTATACCGAGGATGTCGTTGTGGCTTGTGCAGCCCTTTGAGACACTTGTGATTTAGGGCTATATAAATAAACATTGATTGATTGATTGATTGAACGCACAGTGACTTGGATTAAATAAACTTTAATCTTACATATCGTATTTGCTGATGTTGCTCTATTGTTGTTGTCTCTCTGTCTTATCCCCCTCTTGTCCCCACAATTTCCCCCTCTGTCTTCCTTTTTTTCTCTTTCCATCCCCTCCTGCTCCGGCCCGGCTGCACCAAATGATAATATAAATCCATTTAATAAAGTCAAATACAAATAAGGCAACAGGAGAAGTATCCCACACTTCTCCTTTGTAAAGTAAATCTGTACAGCCGATATGGGCATCTACATCAACTATATGATTTGCCTGAGAAGCTGGACAGGAAGAAAAAAAACAACAACTTTAATCTGACTACTGGTGGAAATAGTAACGCGTTAGATTTGTCGTCAATGAAACCTCGCTACTGGCATCAGTGGTCCTCACACAGGGCAATGTGCAAAGAAAAGGTGCAGATTTTGATCAAGAGGAACTGAAACTGAAAGAGGAACAAGAGGAAGAGGAACAGAGAGGTCTAGATTTTGACAAAGTGAAAGACACCCAGAGATGTGCAGAGTTGCTCTTCCAAAAGTTGGTAGCGGGTCCCCCGTGAAAAAGCAGCAGCTTCATTTCAATCTGTGAATGCAGCGTCTTACCACTGCAGCTCACCTTGTGTTGCAAGACAACTCGGAAAGTTAAAGAAGACCACTGATGATTTTTGTCTTTTCTGACTTATAAATATTGTCACAATGTTGGATACCCATGTCCAACGCGTCAAATCATAAGGCTCATGCGTTTGGACGCAATTTTGGATGCATGTGAACGCTGTGTCTGTCAGAATAATTGTATCTAAGTTATCACAAAACGTTGTGTTGCCATTTGTTCCCGGCGAGAGGACAAAAGCTGTCTTTGATCCTACCAAGCAGAAGGCTTGTAAAACTCCACTGTGTAGGATGGGGAGCGACATGAAGGCGTTGGTTTCTTTGATGTATTGTAATCCACAGGAAGAGTTTATCTTGACCCGAGATCTACAAAATGGAGAGGAGGCAGGGCCTGACCCCCCTCCAGGGACCTTTTCTTTGAACTGTTTTGTGACCGAGGGCAACGGCTGTTTACGACCTTTTCTTTGAAACGACCTTTGAACCTAGGTTGTAACCAAAGGCGATGGCTGTTTATGACCCCCGTCCCTTTAGAAACAGCTGTTGCCATGTAATCAGGTTAAGTCCAAATAAAAGAGGAGGCGTACAATCTTTCGTCAGAGCGTGGTGGGACTGTACAAAGAGTACAGTCCAGACGTTTCTCCTCAATTGAGCCAAATTGAATTCTGTCTGTTTAATTCCTTGCTTCTTGTCTTGTTTAATAGATGTCATCAGTGTTTGAATCTGACAGTGTCTTTTTTTAACAATGGATACAGTGTGATGTCACAATGTGGTGGACGTACCTATTTGGACATTAACGTTTCAGGCTGTAAGAATATTATGGCAGCAACCTGCAGCCTTGCGTGTTATTCCTTCTCGTATAATGCCCTTCCCACCTGCTCTGATGTGAAAAACAAATACTTCCATGACATTTTACGTGGGACTGTTTGGCCAGGATGGACCAGTGCGGAATTTGGCTTTGCCAAAAAAGATGACGACATCACAACTTGGTTTGAGGCACCACAAGAGAAGGTAGGATAAAGTGTGACATACTGTGATGTCAATTTTGCAAAAGCAGCTTTTTTTTAAAATGCAACTCTGTATTGATCGTCACGTGGGCAGGTTTACTTAATATTGTGACTAGGTGAATCTATGTAATGTTTATGAAGTTTCGACTGTGTCTGGAAAAAAATAGCGGTAAAATGTGTCTTCAGGATATACAGTACAAGCCCAAAGTTTGGACACACCTTCTCATTCAATGCCTTTTCTTTATTTTCACGACTATTTACATTGTAGATTGTCACTGAAGGTATCAAAACTATGAATGAACACATGTGGATTTATGTACTTAACAAAAGAAGGTTAAATAACTGAAAAAATGTTGTATATTCTAGTTTCTTCAAAATAGCCACCGTTTGCTCTGATTACTGTTTTGCACACTTTTGGCATTCTCTCGATGAGCTTCAAGAGGTAGTCACCTGAAATGGCTTTTACTTCACAGGTGTGCTTGAAGCTCATTGAGAGAATGCCAAGAATGTGCAAAGCAGTAATCAGAGCTATTTTGAAGAAACTATAATTAAAACAAGTTTTCAGTTATTTCACCTTTGGTTAAGTACATAACTCCACATGTGTTCATTCATAGTTTGAGTGGCAATCTACAATGCAAATAGTCATGAAAATAAAGAAAACACATTGAATGAGGAAGTGGTGTGTCCAAACTTCTGGCCTGTACTGTATATTAAAGTGTACATTTTCACACAATTAATTATAATGCATGTGGGGCATGGTTTCATTTGCAATCAGGGAATGCCTCCAGAATCAAACATCTTACAGAGAGACTAAAAAAAAGGGGGTTATAAAAGTGACTGTGGATGAACTTGATTTGCTTGACTTTCTTAAAAATGTTGCAGCTCTCATCCCGTCGGTCTGGTTGAACTCGTCACACAGAGCATGTGCTAAAAAACTCCTAGCATACTTTTTCTTTAAATCATTGTGTACAAAAACTTAAATAAATAAAAACTAATCAAGGAATAAGAAGGAAATGTAACCTTTTAAATTTGCAGTGGGCACACCATTTATATTCTCCACACTCATCTCCACATAGAGTATGTATTGACCTGATTACTGACCCAATAACAACCCCTGGTGCCTTTCAGGTAGCCATGCACAGTTAAAGTAAAGGAGCATGTGCTTTATAAATAAAGACAACTTCAAAGTGTTTTCTTCGAGCAAATTCAATATTAAAATCAAATTACAGGATGTTATTTATGTAGTTTGCTCATTTTCCTCGACTGGTACACTAACATCATGTGGTTTATTTACTTACTTTTTTTTTTTTTTTTTTTACATATGTAGCATCATCTGCAAAGATACAAAGAATTGCTATTGCGACATCTAGTGGACACATTTGAAACAGCAATTTTTTCCATTAAAACATTTCGGCTCATTTTTATACTTAGCAAACTCATCCCGCGGGCCGGATAAAACCTGTACGTTTGACACCCCTGACTTAGGCGATTAGCAGGGCGATACAGCACGAGTAGCAACAAAGCATCATTCCCTTACCATCTTGCAGACTTGTGAGTGTAGTCAATCTGGGCTTTGACATTCCCCTTGTGGTCATGGTTGCCAGCAAGTACATACCAGGGTACATTGAGAGACTTGCTTGTGTACACATCCTCAAAGGTGTGCTGGGTCACAGAAACAGAGGACAGAACGTCAGTGCCATGGACTCCACACTGACGACTTGTACTATAATGTCTGACCTTAAATCTGGGAGAATCCACACTGTCCACACCGTTGGTGTAGAAGTTATCACCGAGCGCCAGAACAAAGTCCGTCCCCATCTGATGGGCTATTTTACTCATCTCCTGAGCAGTCGCTGTCTGCACCACCGTCATGTAAGGAGGTTGAGGAACACCACCCCAGTCTCCTAGGGCCAGGAACTTAATGGAGGTCCTGTTGCCTGTCAGGTGATGGGGAGGAAAGTCTTCTTAAAGAGAAGTGCTTCTAACTCAAGTCTGTGTGAGGAGATACTCACTGCGACCTACATCCAGGTCTTGGAAGGTAGTAGGATAGCAGCAGGCGGCAGGAATGACAGCCAGCACGACGACCAGAATCAGCGCCATCTTCAAAGGTCAAGTAGATCAGTTAAGATGAGCCTCAACAATGGAACTCAAGACAAACAACATGCACAAGTCAACAGGAAGAGAAAGAAAAGTGTGACAGATTTGCATGCTTACTGTGCACGCCTACACTTCCTCTAAACAGGTCCTGTGACAACATGCCTTTCTCGCTTTACTGCCTCAACTCCTGATTGGCTGAACTTGACATATCTACGGGCTGAAGTTCATAAGCCGGTCGCTGAGCGAGGCAGATAAGGTCAGAAGGAGAGCGTGTTTCCTGATTATCAAAACAAAAACATGCAAGAGGTTGGAAGAGATGATAGAAGCTAGAATCACTCACAGTTGACGTGCCACGAGCAGGAGAACCCAACGGAAGCTTCTGTCGTGCACCGAGCTCCTCCTGCTGCTTTTTATCAGATGGGCCACAGGAGCATGAGCAATGCTCACACCCTGACTGACATGATCTTGGGACTCATGGGGACCAGCCAGTCGGCCTCACCCTCGTGATGTCCTATTTATTATTCTCGTCCAGACACCATTATTTCCATTTGGCTCTTCTTCATTTTGAACCACTTTTAGCTGTGCTTGCGTCATTTTGTGGACACTTTATAGAGATGACTAAAACCATGAAGGAAGCAGTCTTGCCACTGACCGATCCATGGCCCTGTGATGAGGTGGCGATTTGTCCAGGATGTATCCTGCTCTCCGCCCGAGTGCAGCTGGGATAGGCTCCAGCATCCCCCCCGCGACACCAAAAGGGACACTATATATTAGGGCTGTCAAAATAAACAAGTTAACTAATGTGATTGACGACAAAAAAATAGTGTACAAATATTGAGCTCTTTTTTTAAGTTAATAAAAAAATGTATGCAAGTGAGTGATATGTAAATAAATGATAAATGATAAATGGGTTGTACTTGTATAGCGCTTTTCTACCTTCAAGGTACTCAAAGCGCTTTGACACTACTTCCACATTTACCCATTCACACACACATTCACACACTGATGGAGGGAGCTGCCATGCAAGGCGCTACCAGCACCCATCAGGAAATCCAAATTCAAAGGTCTGATCCAAAAAAATGCATATTTTTGCATTCAGCATGCAGACTGCAGGAATGTATGTCCACCAGAGCTGTTGCCCGGGAATTGAATGTTCATTTCTCTACCATAAGGCGTTTCGGAGAATTTGGCAGTACATCCAACCGGCCTCACAACCGCAGACCATGTGTAACCACACCAGCCCAGGACCTCCACATCCAGCAGGTGCACTTCCATGATCGTCCGAGACCAGGCACCCGTACAGCTGCTGCAACAATTGGTTTGCATAACCAAATAATTTCTGCACAAACTGAGAAACTGTCTCAGAGAAGCTCATCTGCATGCTCTCCGTCCTCATCCAGACTGCAGTTTGTCGTCGTAACCAACTTGAGTGCCAGCTGCACTCAGGCAGAAGGCAGCGTACACCCTGGACAAGTCGCTACCTCATCGCACGACCAACACAGATAGACAACTGTTGGAGCCTATCTATATTATTTATTTATTAATTGTTTTGACAATGAAATCAAATAATGTCAATAATGATGTTGATGAATTATTGGATGTTTTAGATTTCATTGTGATTGACTGATTGTTTTCAGCTGCTCACGCTCCTACTGGTGAGCCACTTCCTCCTCCTATAATTAAGAAGACGGGACAGCTGGGTGCCCTTTGTCTGTCTATTAGAGATGCGCGGTTTGCGGACACAACCGCGGAGTCCGCGGATTATCCGCGGATCGGGCGGATGAAATTTAAAAAAAATAAGATTTTATCCGCTCGCAGGTCGGGTCGGGCGGATTAATTAGATTTTTTTTTTTTTTTGCGGGTGGCAGTTAAACCAATTCGGAAATATATATACATAGTTAAATGTTGTTACCCACATACGAAAAACGAGCAGGCACCTGCTGCATATGCCACAACAGAAGAAAAAAAAGAAAAGAGATGGACACTTTTACAGAGCGGAGAAGGGACGCCTCGCCGGGGTCCGGGACCGAGGCCCCTTCCCCCGAGAGGGCCCCACCGGGAGCCGTAGCTGAGGCGATCCGCGAGAAGGGCCCGACGCACGTCCAGGGTCACTACCGCGCCCACCGCACCGACACCCCGCCTCGTCCGCTTTCGCCGCGGCCGGCGTCACGCGCAGCAGGTAAGCAGCTTACCTGCCCGCCACCCCCGTGGCCGGGGGCTCGTAACATGGGTCACTCCGCGCGCTCCGCCCGCGCAGCTTACCTGCTTGCCACCCCTGTTGCCGGGGGCGCGTAACAGGGGTCACTCCGCGCGCAGTGCGCTCACGAAAGGGGTGGGGCTCACCCTGGTTGATATAGAGAGCAGGACGGTGGCCATGGAATTTCATTTAAGGTTTGTGATAAACCATCAAACTCATTCGTTAAAAGGACTCTATAGTAATATAAAGCGAATTTTTCTGGACATTATCATGCAAGAAAAGTTTATTTTTGGGATCGCGATCACCGCGTAATGATTTTTAAAGGTTGCATTACATTATTAACTGTCCCATGTGATCAGCCAGTGCGATTGGAAGTCCATGCTCAATTATTGCCTCCGTAAATAAAACTTCGGCATTTATCACATCCAAAGAATCTGTTTGGGCGACGAAAAACGTTGAAAGTTTTCCACTTGTATCGCTAGCAACGGCATTAGACTTGTGTTTTTTTGTCCCAACGTGGTCTTTTACATCGCTAATTCCTCCGTGTCCGATCGAAAAATCTTGTCTGCACAAAGTGCAATTCGCGTAGTTTTCACCCTTTTTTTTTTTTTAAATTAATATTAGATATATAACAACGGGCGGATGGCGGGCGGGTGCAGTTCTGATCAAACGTTACATCGGGTGGATGGCGGATGGTTGACGACTTTCTGACGCGGTTGCGGATGAAATAAATTGCCTATCCGCGCATCTCTACTGTCTATCATGTTGAAAGAGTGAGGAGTGAAACAGTTTGTTTACCGCTAAACTATTTGGAAGCCACGCTAAATTATTTTGAAGCCACGCTAAAAAAGTTATTTTGATTATGTTGAAAGTCAACCACGGAGAATATGTTTTGTTTGTGAAAATAAATTATGATCATTTGGAATCTCGACATATCTCCGCGAGTGCTTATTAAGGAATTTAGTGAGTCAAACACCTCCTCTTCAGGACTACTCTGCTATCTTTATGTTTATTTTTTCGAACTTTTTGAACGCAAGAGTAGCCGTAACAAGTAAACAAACTCCACTGAAGACCCAAAAGACCAACCACGATCGCTCTGCACCGAGGACAGCAAGCAGCGGGCGGGCCGTGAGTAAAATCAACTGATGACGTCATGAATGAACGAATGAACGCGCCGCTGCGCTGAATGGAATCATTCGAACGCTATGGAAAGGAAAGTTGCAGAATGCAGTGCCGGCCCAAGCCTCCATGGGGCCCTAAGCAAAATTTGATTTTGGGGCCCTCTATTTCTGCCAATAATATATAAATAATATATAAACTCATTGCGGCTCTGGCAGTGTTGTTTACATTATCCTATTGTCAGCCTGGCATGTCTTTACAAATGACATGCCATTTATAAAGATATGGGGGTGGCCCAGTTAAGAACATAAATAATACCAATGAATGAACGAATGATGTCCAGAGTGCCACATATGGTTCCTAATCTTAATATGTAGAAAACATTCAGCTACAAGAGTGGCCTGGGATTGAACAGTCCAAGTGATAAAGCTTTGTATTTACAGTAAAAGTGTCATCTTGTCTCATCAGTCTTGTACATATTAGTCTTTAATTACTAGTTTATATTTTTAGTTAATTGTTCATATTTAATGTTTACTTTGTACAAAGAGAGCGCAGTCTACTGAAGTTAAATTCCATGCGTGTTAAACATAACTGGACAATAAAGCTGATTCTGATTCACTTTATTATTTTTGGTAACAAAAACCTGAAACAGCAATGTGCAAAAATGTTGACCTAAAATTGTGTTTTTGTACAATAATATATCTTTGATCACTTAGAAATCATCAGTCAGACTCGTACATGCAAAAAATAAAAAATAATATTTTTTTGTTAATTGCTTTTGGGGCCCCCTGGTGGCCGCGGGGCCCTAAGCAAGCGCTTAGTACGCTTATGCCTTGGGCCGGCTCTGGCAGAATGTGGATGTGAAATGCAATAAAACAGGATGTTGGAAGGACATTTAAGAATTAAATAAGTGGACATTTAATTGAGCTGTGTAATTATCTGGAATGATGTCTGGCACACCTGAGACGGCACACGAGGACATGCTCAGAACGCGCATTGCTTCGCGCAGAGGCAGACTGGGCACGTGCACGAGGAGGCTAAATGAAATAAAGACTTTGATGACTGATGTTGGAAATGCTGATAAAGTCAATGATGAATTTGAAGTGTTTAAAGGAGCAGTGGATGAATGCTCACAACTTTGTGCAAGAACTATTTTCAGAAGAGGAAAAGGAAAATGATTATTATGACTGGTATGAACCCAGAATAATACATTTGAATTATTTCATGAAAGATGTTGAAACATGGAAACAAGAAATTGCACAAGCAAAAGTTGGACCACTGGACAGCATATCAAATGTATCTTACAAATCAAAGTCTGCCACTGGATCAAAAGCCTCTAGATCTTCCTCAGTATCCTCAGAATTAAAAACTGCCAAAGCGGAACAAGCTGCTACAATGGCTCGAGCTGCTGCACTGAAGGAAAAACACACCTTGCAACTGGAGGAAACAAAGCTTAAAGCAAAGATGGAGCAAATGGAGTTGGAAGCAGACCTCGCAGCATCAACTGCTAAAATTGAAATCCTTCAAAGTGATTTAATTCATGAAAGCCATGATGTGGCTCAGGAACCTCCAGGTGATGGCATGACTGAGTATTATGATTCTCACCATGATACAGAAACTATGGAGAGCAACGTGGACTTTATAGAGTTCGGTGCAATACCCAAGACCCCACTTCACCAAACCATCTTAAGTCTCCACAGACCTCTACTTAAAAGGAACACCAACACATCAGAAGATCTAAATAAACCTCAAAACAAAAACGCAACTGAAGGATACAAGACCCAGAGTGTAAATCGGACTCAAATAATAAATCACTCTGCACAAGATAATGTGGTTATTAATGCTCCTCATGATAACTTGGAAATGGTTATTCAAAGACAAAGTGACATTGCAAAACTCATTGTCTCACAGCAAAAACTGTCTCTACTACCAGCAAGAGAGATTTCTGTGTTTGATGGGAACCCACTGGCATATCAGTCTTTTATCCATGCATTTGAACACTTGATTGAAGACAAGACTGAGAATAATCAAGACCGACTCTACTACCTTGAGCAGTTTACCTCTAGTTTGCCAAGAGACTTAGTTCGCAGCTGTTTGCACATGGAAGCCAGTAGGGGCTATAATGAAGCAAGGCGCCTCTTAAAAGAACATTTTGGAAATGAAATGAAAATTTCAGGAGCTTACTTGGAAAAAGCCTTGAATTGGCCAGCGATTAAAGCTGAGGATGGGAAAATGCTGCATGCATATGCACTGTATTTGAGAGGATGCTGTAATGTAATGCAAGACTTACAGTATTTGGAGGAACTTGATATCCCATCAAACCTAAGGCTAATTACATCCAAACTACCCTACAAACTCAGAGAAAGGTGGCGAAGCACAGCTTATGAGACACAACAGAGAACCGGCAGGAGAATCAGATTTCACAACTTTGTGGATTTTGTGGAAAAGCATGCCAAGATGCTTTTGGATCCGTTGTTTGGAGACATTCAGGACCAAACAACAATGAAAAGGCCTCTTCCAAGAAGCACAAGTGAACTAAAACCAACCAGCCAAAGAAAAAGCAGCTTTGCTACTTCAGTAGCTGTGAATACAGAGTCAGCAGCATGCACTGTAAAACAATCATCTGTACCACAACAACCTGCTCAAACCACACCCAGTGGTATCATCCCTTCATGTGGATATTGTCATGGCAAACATGCCCTGATTGACTGCTCACAATTCAAAACACAGTCACATGACAACAAGGTTACATTTTTAAGAAGGCATGGATATTGTTTTGGTTGCCTACTAAAAGGTCATTTAAGCAAAAATTGTAAAAGAAGATTAATGTGTCATGTTTGCAAAATGAAACATCCTACTGTATATATTCCAAGTGAAAAAGGCCCAAGGCAGGAAAATCAAGCAAAGCCTACTGCTGAGACAGAAGAAACCCCTATAAGCAGTGCTCTTGTTTCAGCCGGTGATGCAACCGGGGCCGGGAAAGACTGTGCACTTGCAATCATGCCAGTCAGAGTTAAGACGGGAAAAGGAAACCGGTATGTTCAGACCTATGCCTTCCCCGATCCAGGCAGCACGGCAATCATGGAGGACGACTGTGTGTGTGATTACGACTCAACCTGGGACACAGAGAGTGATGGAGAGGACCCGGCCGGAGATGGCCAACCTCGTCGATCCAGTCAAGACAAAAATAAATCTGGTTGGACTTTATAACCGTGGCATCACACGCCCAGAAACACGAGGGCAGCAAAAGACATGCAGAACTACAGAAGAGGATACCCTAATCTTGCAAATGAAGAGTGCTCAGAGGACCAAATGAACAATTTGCAGTTTTACCTCAATAAATTCCCCTCTTCACCTGATGATGTGTACATTGAATCATTCCTCAAAGAATGGAAGAATGACTACAAAAAGCTGGAGAGAGTTCACTCATACATTCAGTGGCTGTTTCCCCTCCGAGAACCAGGGGTAAACCACATGGCTTCTGAACTCACCAAGAAGGAAATTGAGGCCTTTAAGAGTAATGAGGATGCAAAAAAGAGACTAGTGGAGTCCTATGAACTCATGTTGGGCTTCTACGGCGTCCGCCTGGTTAACAAAGAGACGGGTGAAGTGACACGAGCAGACAACTGGAAAGAGCGCTTCGAGAACCTTGAGCGGAACATGCACAACAACCTGCGCATCACTCGCATCCTAAAGAGCCTGGGCGAACTAGGTTTTGTGCACTATCAGGCGCCGCTCGTTCGCTTCTTCCTCGAGGAGACTCTGGTCAAGAAAAACCTCACCAGTGTTAAACGCAGCGTACTTGACTACTTCCTGTTTGCGATTCTGGATAAACAAAAACGCCAGGAGTTGGTGCGCTATGCCTACCTTCACTTTGAACCAAAGGATACATTTGTGTGGTGTCCCAGGAAGATTCAGAAGCAGTTTAAGAAGTTCAGAGAGAAAGAAAGACATCAGCATTCCTCCTCTTCTTCTTCCAAAAAAAGTCATGACAAAGATAAAGAAAAGGTCAAGAAGGACAAAGGAGACAAACGTGACAAAACGGAGGAAATCAGAGACCTGTACGGTCGAAGGGGAAGCTTACCTTTTGACCAAGAGCCAATGTGCTTAGAGGCTAATCCTTACACATTCCCATACGGCGGAAAAGGTGATGGCAAAGACGTGCACAGAACAATCGAAAAGGAGAAAAATAAGAAAATCAAGGACTCCACCAAGGACAAGACCATGGACCATGGAACAAGGAAACATATAACACCATGGACCATGGAACAAGGAAACATAACAAGACCATGGACCTAAGACCATGGAACAAGTAAAGACATTTCCAGATGCCAAAGGCTTTGTGAGAAGTGTTTTGGTTAAAACCAAGACCAACACGGTTCAACGACCAATAGATGAACTCTGCCTGCCAATGGAAGCAGCTTGATGGACTGAGGGGGGATTCGGTTTGGAAGAATGGCCGTGCGCGACCCGAGGGTCCCTGGTTCAATCCCCACCTAGTACCAACCTCGTCATGTCCGTTGTGTCCTGAGCAAGACACTTCACCCTTGCTCCTGATGGGTGCTGGTTAGCGCCTTGCATGGCAGCTCCCTCCATCAGTGTGTGAATGTGTGTGTGAATGGGTAAATGTGGAAGTAGTGTCAAAGCGCTTTGAGTACCTTGAAGGTAGAAAAGCGCTATACAAGTACAACCCATTTATCATTTATTTATTTATTTATCATTTGGAATCTCGACATATCTCCGCGAGTGCTTATTAAGGAATTTAGTGAGTCAAACACCTCCTCCTCAGGACTACTCTATCTTTATGTTTAGTTTTTCGAACTTTTTGAACGCAAGAGTAGCCGTAACAACATTTACACACTACGGCCAAGTTAGTGTTGCTGATCAACCTATCCCCAGGTGCATGTCTTTGGAGGTGGTAGGAAACTGGAGTACCCGGAGAGAACCCCCGCAGTCTCGGGGAGAACATGCAAATTCCACACAGAAAGACCCCGAGCCAGGGGATCAAACCCAGGACCTTCTTATTGTGAGGCACAAGCACTATCCACTGCGCCAATTGATGGAATTTCTTCCCAGTTGATTATAGATCACCTTCCCTCCCAGAGAGTCAGTGGGACAAAACGTGGTTCGACATGTGTTACATGTACTTTGTGCATGCAAAGTGTTATTGTGAAGTGTGTGCATGGAGGGAGGGAAGAAACCTCTTACAAAACACTTGCATGAAAAGCTGATATGACGAGCTATCTTCGGTATTTTTCACAGGCTTGGATTTAACTTGTCAACAAACACCAACACTTTGAAGTCTCAACTTTGCCCTAAATGCTGCACTTGTCACCATTACACAAAACTTGGCTCCAAAAGGAAAGTGATTTATTAAGGTGTAGTACAGTTTTTGTCACAGTTAATAATAGAGAAGCCACAGTGGGACATAATCACACCAAGCAAAGTTAAACTACAGCTTGAAAACAAAACTTATGGTGAAGCTACGCAGCCAGTAAAATTGGTTAAAAGATGCAATGAACAAAAATGATGACAACAAACAACAGATCTTCCAATTCCAGGACTGTCATCAAAGTTGAACACTGGGGGCAGGAAAGACCGTATGTACAAGGGGATGACTACTAATTTGTGCCGCTGTTTCCAGGGAATGAGGTCTGGTTTTGTTCTCCGTAAGTCTGGTATGAGCCATAGCCCTGCTGACTTCCCCAAGTTGTCTGATTCGACCATCCTGTAGGGGGGGATCCAATCAGAAGATCTGCCTCGCTCACAAACATGAATGTATTACTCACTCAGCAAGCTTTTACTCACCATAATTAGTATAGGCTTGGTTCCCCACCACTGTGTTGGGGTATGCGGTGCTGTACACGGAGTAGTCTGTTCCCTGCGCCGAAACCTCAGTCTGGCCTTGAGTGAGCAGCTTCTTCTTCTCATCCCCGTAACCGTAACTGTAAGGACTCTGTTGGTCGGCGGGCGGCGGCATTGACTTGTAGCTGCTCGCTGTGGTAGTGCTGGTGTTGGTACTGGTGTTAGAGACGGGCGGGGCAGAGTAGGTGGTGACGCTGGTCTCGGGGTAAAACGTGCCATAGCCAGCATTGCTTCCTATGGTGCCATAAGCAGCACTGGTGTCAGCAGCAGGGACTTTGGTGGGATTTGTGGTCCCGGCTCCATTGTTGCTGTACAATTTATCTGGAAGAAAAACAGGACATTTCTCAATGATACTGAGCGGGGTTTAAAATAGATTACAACATTGTCCAATTGTTGCTGTCTGATTATTACTCTATGAAAAATGTAAGTTACATGAGAGCTCTCTTCTTACATGTACACAAACTGGTCGCAACTTTATGGCGACTTGCATTTATTCCTATTTTATGTTAGTTTTGAGGTAGAGTCAGAGAGGTTTAAATTAGACAATGTGTATTCTTGTGGTAGTACTTAGTCGTAGTGTACATGTTGCCCATATTATTGCATTTAAATGAGGTAAACAACATTTTAACAGCCCTTACAGTATGACGCAGTGCAGATGCATAGTACCTACTGCAAACATTTAGCTAAATGCTATTCGGGAGTAATGCTTAACAGAAAAAAACTATTCTAATTAAATGTAAATAAAACAAGCTCTTGAAAATACATTAACTATTTTAACCTTTGTGAAAAACTAAGTATTCATTCCCTTTAGATTCTAACCTATTTTGTTACATTACAAACTGCAATTTGAATGTTTTAAATCTAAATTTTATGTGATGGATCTGGACAAAAAAAACAAACGAAGTTGGCGAAGTCAAATACAAAAAATAAATATACAAAAGGGATTTAAGAAAATAAAAAACATGTAATTGAAATGTGCATATTTATTCATCATTTACTATAAAGCCCCTTAAATTATTCTGGGGCAATATATTACCTCCGAAAGTCACAATTAGTTATGATTGGGTTATAAAAAAATATATCCATGTTTGATGATCCCTCAGAAAAAAGCCATCACTTAGTGGTAAAAATAAGAAGGCATGTCTTAAATTTGCCACGTCTTTTGGCAAACTCAAAATGTGCCTTAATGTTACTTAGTGTCTCAGCTTTTTTCTGGCCACTCTTCCGTAAAGCCCAGCTCCAAGGAGTGTACAGCTTATTGTAGTCCTATGCACAGACACTCAAGTCTTTGCTTTCTGTAGCTGCTTCAGGGTTACTTTTGGTCTCTCTGTTGCCACACTGATTAATGCCCTCCAGTTCGGTGAGTTTTGGTGGAAGGCCCTGTTTTGGCAGGTTTGTTGTGTTTCCATGTTCTTTCCGTTTGAAGACTATGTATATGATGGTGCTCTGAGGGATTACCAAAGATGTGGATATTTCTTTAGAACCCAACCCTAACTAATTATGTGACTTCTGAAGATTACACTGGAACATTTTAAGGGGCTTCATAGCAAAGGGGGAATACATATGAACATGCCAATTTCCTTTTTTAAATTTTCTTAAACTGTTTCGTCATATATATTTTGTCATTTCACTTCGCCAATTTAGGTTATCTTGTGCAGACCCATCACATAAATGCATACATCGTTTAAATGCAATAAAAATTGTATTGTGCAAATAAAATGTTAAAAAAATATAACAAGTTTGTATCAATATATAGATCTTAATTTTTTTTTTGAATTTAGGCATTTAGAGTAAAAAAAAATGTATTGCTGACTTATGCCTTTTATTAAAAGGGATCACTTTTAGACCCTAAGTAAGTGTGTATAGTTAATCTAAAAGGGGAACTGCACTTTTTTTTGGAATTTTGGAATTGTTCACAATGTTAATGAAAGACATGAGGGATGGATTTTTTTTAAATGCATTATAAGGTCCTCTTACAATATACATAATGTACGTATACTGTATATGTAATGTAGTAACAGGTACATTTATAAAAACATTTAATATTCACGTATTTTGATCATTTTAAGCATATGCGGCACATTAATTTTAAAAACGCATCACGTTTGCTTTTTTTTCTTCATCACTGATGTCTGCTCACTGCAGACTTTATGAGCGCCAACAAACATAATAAAACATCACTTACTAAGGTCCGCTGTCATTAGGATGCCGACTGCTAGGATGTTCATATATTTCCATTTACATAAAAAAATTCTCATAATCTTCGTGAAAAAAAAAGGGTGTGGGGGGTGAACAAGTGCTTTTCGTGTCATCTTCGCCAGTTCCAGGTCCTGTATGGCTGTCAGCATGTGCCAACTTGTCGGATTATTATAACTACAGTCTGTCCAGGTGAGAGAAAATGTAGAGTATTGTTGCCGCTTTTTGAATGGTTATTTTATGGGCGGAATAGTGGAGCTCCCATTGGCTCCGCTGTAAGATGCATTTTATTCATGTTTATTTAATATTTAGAATGCACTAAAAAAAATCCATTCGTCGTCATGTCTTTCATAACGATTGTGAACGATAGGCAACATTTTAAAAATAGTGCAGTTCCCCTTCAAGGTTGCACAAGGGTTAACAGAAGGAAACATATACATCTTTACAATGTACACACTAAATTTGAAAGAAAACTGAGATCTGTGTTTTCTTCATTAAATAATCTACAGCAGTGATTACACCGCTATAATAATAACACTTAATCATCAACCTTACTATTGATTTCAATCGTATTTAATCATTAAATCTAATCTACTTACAGTTGAACAGGATAAATCTTGTCAAATGATATGAAAGCATGTGTTAATCACAATTATCATTAATTATCATTAAGGATTAGGTCAGGCCGATTACAAAAACACTAATCAAATAAACTGCATACAAGACTCATAAAAACTGATTAAGAAAATCCATGTACATACAATCTTGCAGTGCTAAAATAAATTAAACCTTAATAAAATATACATGTTTCTTAAACTGTTAATAAAATGAAAGTGTAAATGAAAATACAGTTTCACCACTTTAGTCATAAATTTTGCATTAAGAAACTTCATTAGGACTTCAGCTCTAGACTTCTTTTATTTGTTTGATATTGTCATTACTGCCTCAAGTGGTGGAAAAGTGTATTGCAACCGAGTACCGCAGCCAGCCATACAGACCACAGCTGAGAAACATAATTTATGGCCCTATGGTTAATAAACACTGCTGTATGATAGCCTGGTGGGTGTATTTTCACCTGACAGGCTTTGTTCAAGTCAAAGGAAATCTGTGTGGTTTGTTTGATAAGAATTTTATAACGCGCACCAAAAGCTAGGTCCGCTTTTAAATTAACTGTATAGCAAAGGCATTGCCAAATGTACATACAATGACAGACATAATTAATTCAATTTAATGTAACTTCATCTTCAATGGTCAAACATAGCAGGTTATTCTCTTGAAAAAGAGCCATGTTGCTCATTAAAGTACGGATATCAGAGAATAATACATTTTAATCAATTGTTTTCCCTTCGTCACAATGCTTTTGTAAAGTCCAATCTGACATGCGGAGTAAAATATAAACACACAATGACACATAGGGGTATATGGATACTTACGATAGCCTTTTCCGGAGTTGCCCTCGTAACTGAAGTTGGCTAATAAAAAATAAAAAATATATAAAATGGCACATTACTCATTGGCCAAGAAGCCTATTCATAAATCAGGCTAACCAAAAGAGAACTTTACTTTTGTTGTAAGTAGGTCCTGAAGCAAAGGGTTTGCCTCGGCCCCTTCCTCGACCTCTGCCAAAACCCCAGCTGGGTGATGCGGAATCTGAAGGAATCCCTCGAATAGTACCGAAACCAGGGATGTGCTGTTGAACGCAAAAAACAGCCGATTAAGGGTTGATTTACCGCTACTGCACATAGCCATTGCAACGAAAGTGCTGGTTCAGTGTCAGAATAGTGTGTATTGTGTTTACCATGTCGGTGTAAGTCAGCTTTTTCGACGTTTTCTTGGACATGACAGGGGTGTCTGGGAACAGCTTCTCCAGAGCGGCTAGGGCGGCGTAGGCCTTTGCTTCCTTCTTGTTGGAACCTCTTCCTTTGAACTTCTGTCCATCAACATCCACCTAGCAGACAAAATAAGCGGGACGTGTCAACTGTTTTTTCCAAGTGCTTTTAAGTGTTTTGTTGACTTCAATAATCAGTATAGACTGAGACAAAGTGTGTTACTATCAAGTCACCTCCATAACAAAGCACTTCTCATGGGAGCCACCCGTCTCTGCAGAGAGTTCGTACTTCAGACTGCGTCTTTTCTCATTCAGTTCCATGACGGGGTTCTTCCCATTCTTGGTCAGGATAGGACCCTGAGCACTCTAAACCATAACATGGTGAACAGTCAGGCAATAATTTGGTTAATTGATTGGATACATATACTAAAAAGGAGCTCCAACGTACGTCTTCTGATGCATTGGCGGCACTTGCAGTTACATCCTGGCCGCCATCAACTTTGGGCTCAGCCTTGGTTTCTGAGCCTGTTGGAAGACCGAGATCTTGCAGGACCTGGAAAAGACAAACAAACTGTGTAATAGTTGCCCTTTGTGCGATTATAAACAGTATTGTCAAGCAATTAAAAATATTAGTAATTAGTTAGGATTTGTAATTAACCTCTATTTTAATCTCACCTAAAAAATGCTGAGAAAAAACAATTAATCAATTAAAATGTATTAATTTATTATTAGGATAGATATATCACAAAAAAGCAGTTTCATAAAGCCATTTGTTGTTTTTAACCAACTTGAACAGAAGGACAGAAGTATTTACCAAAATAAAACATGGTTTATACAGTGGTAAAACATCAACAAACAGTAACATTACTTTTCTAAGTAATAGATATTGGATTTTTAACTTGTTGCTTTTCCTCTGCTTCAGATAATATAAAACAAATAAAACAGACCCATCAATCACAGTGCATGCATTATACCAATATTGGTTTAAGATAATATTTATAATTATCAAAATTAATGTTAAACTTTGTAAAACAGATTGGAGGAAATGTTGGCTTCAATGATTTTCTTGACTGTCAATCACGTATGTCTCATACACGTATACCAATGTGCAACACTAATATTTTTAATCTATATTACGACCGAACCTGAAGATATTTACTTACTTGAATAAGGCATCATTTCATCTAGCGGCAGGCATGCAAGTATGCGCCTTATGACACACACGAGTGATTAAAACATTCTCGCCCACTATGTAAGTATGCTCTGATTTTAAATATAATGTACACATCACTTTACCGTATTTTTCGGAGTATAGGTCGCTCCGAAGTATAAGTCGCGCCGGCCGAAAATGCATAATAAAGAAGGAAAAAAACATATAAGTCGCACTGGAGTATAAGTCGCATTTTTGGGGGAAATTTATTTGATAAAACCCAACACCAAGAATAGACATTTGAAAGGCAATTTAAAATAAATAAAGAATAGTGAACAACAGGCTGAATAAGTGTACATTATATGACGCATAAATAACCCACTGAGAACGTGCCTGGTATGTTAACGTAACATATTATGGCAAGAGTCATTCAAATAACTAACATATAGAACATGCTATACGTTTACCAAACAATCTGTCACTCCTAATCGCTAAATCCCATGAAATCTTGTACGTCTAGTCTCTTACGTGAATGAGCTAAATAATATTATTTTATATTTACAGTAATGTGTTGATAATTTCACACATAAGTCGCTCTGGAGTATATGTCGCACCCACGGCCAAACTATGAAAAAAACTGCGACTTATAGTCCCAAAAATACGGTATATGTAATACATCACTATATTGATATACAAATGTGTTATAATAGTATAAAGTCAGTTTAATGTGTGTCAAAACCCACCCGGAAGTGACAACATTTTTACAATGCTCGCTGAAATAGATGGGGAAAAAAAGAAGCATTGTCTATGCTAAAAAAAAAAAAAAAAGACTACTTTGAACTTGGACAGACTATAAAAATCTTTTGATACGTCTTTAGGATTATTATGAATATTTTACACTATTTGTAAGATATAATTCATCATATCCTCGCTATCTAAAGCCACTAACATCAGTCTCGTGACAGAGTGAGATCAACTTCTCACTGTGACTATACTATCTTTGTGTCGCATGGTGGTAGTGTGTTGTTGCTCCCAGTCAAGTACTAGAAGATGGTGAGGCATACAGAGAGTGTTAGAGATTAAAAGTTTGATTAACGGGATTAAAAAACATTGCGCTAAATATGCACAATGGTTTGCCATCCCTAAATATAAATAGTGTTATATCTGAGTTTCTACAGGTATCAGCAAATCTAATTTACTGCTTTTTAATGCCACCAATAAAAAACTTAATGCCGATGTCCGAAATGATGGAAATAGATTATTGATTTAAATATATTTTTTAAATGCATGTGATGAAACGATATTTGGAAAAATGCCAATTAGCATTAAAAATAAACAGTCAATTGAACATCTTTTAATAGATTGTATTTAACACCCTCTCAGTTGTTTAAAATGGATACAGTAGATAGCAAGTTATGTATAAAGTGTCATGTATAAAGGAATAATAACGTATTTACTATGAGAATAAAAAGAGTTGTGGTCGGTTGTGAGAATTGCCTTGGTTGTCCATCCTAGGCCACCGTAATGAGAGTTGTTAGCCAGGTTAGCTCGTGTGTTGAAGCGGAGGCGACTGTCTGAAATAAGGAGTCGTGTATGAAACAAGCAGAGCTTCCTCATGAACATGACGTAGTGTCAGAGTAATGACGACATGCCCACAGTGACACAAGGATGACAAAGTTTGGGTCCCCAGAGCCGTTTGATTTTGCCGTCCAGCGGAATGTCCACTATGGAACCAGCACTTTTCTTGCGTTCAGACCTTACAAAGACCTCTTATATCCAGTTTGAAAGCCAGAGACAAAGAAAGAAACACACAGACGTAGCAATTTATCGATGAACGCAACAGTATTATATTCATTTTCATTTATAGTTTGATGGATTGACGTATCGGCCAAGTCCTACAGTTGTATTACATTTTTTAAGGCCTTTGGACATCGCATTTAATGCTTTTTAATGCCATTTAAGGCCTGATTTTCAAAATAATACATTTAATTAATTTTAAAGCCCTGCGGAAACCCTGAATATATCAGAAAAAGGAGCATTAACTGGCTCACAGAGTATTGGATTGCTTGTGTCATTGTAAAAAGAACTAATATTGAAAGTCTTGCCTTGGTGGCTACATTAAGCTTGGCTGCTCGTTTTGAAGGCCCAGTAGACTCGTGGGTTTTCCCGTTTACATCCACAGACATGGTGAAAACCGGCTCATGGACTGGACCAGTCTGAGAGGTGAGCCGGTACTCAAGGCCAGGTCGGTACTGGTTCAGACGCATTACAGCATTCATGCTTAAATCATCAGTCACTGATGGAGAACATGAAAAAACAAGTCATTTTTTTGTTTTTTTCCTTAAAAGAAAAATAGTGTGGAAAAAGACAGACCTCTCAAACTTGTTACTTACATGATTTGCGTGGAAACCGCTTCTGAAATTTGAGGAACTTCCTCTGCTTGCTATTTAATGAGTCCTCCTTTCCTTTCGCCACTTCGGTGTAGGATCTCTTGGCTGGCAGAGAGGCTTTAGCTGTTTTTGCCAGGCCTGTATTAAATGAAGACATTATAACAATGCAAGAACTGATACCCATATATGTTTAATACAACATTAATTGATCATAATAACGACACATTACCTAGTCCAGTTTTTGCACGTGCTCCCATTGGTTTCCAGGGCTTGCCAGGCCTTGCATTGATCCCCAAAACTTTGTACATCATTCCAAATGCACACAGTCTCAATGCCAACTACATCAAATATTTCAAATAATGAGGAAACATGAATATACACTTGTACTGTATTTACGCCTACATCTGTTTGTGACACAATCTTACCTGGGCACTCTGTGTAGTGTCTTCACGCTGCTGTAAGGTGAGACACCCAAGGACATCCAATGGTTCCTTCTCACAGGGATCTTTAATTCCAGGACCATCTGTGCACAAATGCAATTCATATTGGCATTGCAGCACTCAAGCCAATGGCCTAACAAAGAAAAGATCAAGGCTCACCATTCAAGAGGATTCCAGAGGCAATGCACTCCAGAACTCTGCGGAAAGCTTCGCCTGGGCCCAATGGCCTCTCAGATGTACTCATGGCCTTCTCTGCCAGCAGCTCAAGAGGCTGTAAATAACAGTGCACACAGACAGAATTATAGCACAGACCTACACCAAGGCTTAAAATATGTCACCTGCTTAAGTGTCTTAGACGATCGCAATAACATTTTGTTCTCCAGATGGAATATAGTAGTGAAATTAAGTTAATTATATTTTTATATCCGTTTCTCTCTAGTGACTCAAAGCGCTTTACATAGAGAAACCCATTATCTACATTAAGCTACATATACACTAAGTGGCTGTGGTGCTGGGAGCAATGTGGGTAAAGTGTCTTGCCCAAGTACACAACGACGGTGACTAGGATAGCGGAAGCTGGATTGGAGCAAGCAACCCTTCTGGCTCTACCATCTGAGCCATTATATGCCAGCATTTCCCATACATTCATTTGTGCGACCCATCACAACTTTAGACCGCTATTCAGAGATTAGGCTTACGTTGTTTTATTAATTTTTTTAATTTCACATGTTCACCCTTGGTATCAAACACCTTATAATAGGACTGTCCTGTCTTTGCAACTTTATACAGTAGATGACGTCAAAGCTCTGCTCCTTAACTCACTTATTCACATAAAACCGCTGACTTAGCCCTGCATTATAATGCATCTGTTCATTAATATAGTGATTAATCAGACGTTTAATTAAGTGTAAATTGTCTTACTTCGATCCCAGGAAACAACATGAATGTTTTTAATCATCGGTGTGCGTTATGAGGCGCACACATAAACGTCAACTGCCGCACTAAATGAAACCAACACCCGTAGAAGATAACATGAGAGATAATGTCACGCATTACTTATGAAACAGACCAAAAACCTCAGTTTTACTCCAGTTTTGTGTCATGGCCAATTATGAAAATTAGACGACGCAGGGTTGGGCATCAAGCATCGATTAGAACCGGGTCTTATATTCCGATTCTCCTGGAACTATCTACATTTTTAAACGTTGATTCCTATTTATATGCTCGGTACATCGACCGGAAGAAATAACTGCCACAAAGGTGGCTATAAGGCTAACTGTGCATCGCCATACACCGTTTGGAGCTGCGCTCATTCCTAAGTCAATAATTCTCCATTGAGGCAAATAAAGTACATTACATTTAACATGTGACACAGAGGAAGAACAAGCAGGAGAAGGGGAGTTAATCGTTAAGCTCAGCGTTAAACTGCTTAGTAAACTTTAAGAAGTTGAGACGGGAGAGCATTACAGTAACAGGAAATTAATATGTTGAATAATTAGATTAGTTAACAAAGTCAAATGTGTAAGGTGAAAAAGGATTGATCCATAAATTATTATTGTTCATACCAAGGGGTGTTTTAGTATACGGTATGTTAAATACTACAGTGATTAGATCGATATTTTTAATTTCCCAAAATCTTTCTTGTTTTTGTTAAGGTTTACAACTTCAGGGAATAAGGGACCAGGAAAACTAAGGGTAAAAACTTAAGATTGAGTAATAGATAGTAGTTTTTGCTTTTGTTTAGTTATTGTGTATAAATGATTTTGTTTTGCCCAAACAATTGTACGTAATAAAAAATAAATAAAAGTTTAAATATTGTGCTGACATTGTTAAACTGTCATTAATAAATAACGATGCGGTTAACACATGTGATTGTATTGGCCGATTTCACTCATGGATGATCGATATCTGAACCGGTAGCATAAAGCCCTGAGCTATCATTAAAACATAACCAACAGGATATTTGTAAATATTTTTATGAGGTTTTCAAAGATAAAGTAAAACTTCAGTGAAAGTGTATTCTTGTGGAAATAAACTTCCTGTAATTTATATTCAAGTTTAAAGGATTGATATTTATTTACTGGTTGAAAATAGCCACGTGACAAATTCAGAGTTAATTTTTTACCTTGCCTCTTAAAATAATTGCAATCAAGAATTGTGACGGAATCATAACCGTCCGAAAAACAGTGACAAAGAAAACTGAGCTGGACCACTTGGTGGAAATACAAACTTACTTCTGAAAAGATTTGATAAGTTAATTTTACATTGTCCCAAAAATCCAAGTTTATTTATCAACAATTGTAGAGAAACAACCAATATAAAGAAATGACAGTGCTGTAATACCTCAACTTACCAGCTGGAATTGGTTCTGTGACAGCGCTCTTAACTCAAAACTTCCATCCATCCATTTTCTACCGCTTATTCCCTTTGGGGTCGCGGGGGGCGCTGGAGCCTATCTCAGCTACAATCGGGCGGAAGGCGGGGTACACCCTGGACAAGTCACCACCTCATCGCAGGGCCTTTGTATCTCAAATCCATCCATCCATCCATTTTTCTACCGCTTGTCCCAAATCAACGTCTTATTTAATGCTTGGCCCCACGAAACAGCACAATTGTAACAAGTAACATGCTTTTTAAAAAGAAACACTAACTTTTAGATAGGACATGTATCAAAACAATACAATAGAAAGTACTACAGCAGTTGTATATTGTATCAAAACAACACAATAGAAAATTACTACAGCAGTTGTATGATGTAATTAATTTACTTCTGAGAGTGGACTTTAACAGTATGTCTTTTGAGATCCTTCTTGTCAAATACACCATTAGCAGCTTTTTCATATTTTCATGGATCAATGGCCACCGTTTAGATATTATTTTATCATCCTTGGCTGGTGTTCTGACTCTTCCTTCTTCAATATTGTGTAGACTAGCAGTGTTACACACAAACTGCACCTTTAGTTGGCTACACGTTCGGTCATGTTGTTATGGATTTCTTTGTTTAATGAATAAAATCTACTTAATCCAAGCACTGTCCTTCAAACTCACTTTCTTTGTTCCAATGGTTGGAAAACAAAGTCATGTCAATCTCCAGCTATATATTACTAGCATGTAAGACCAGATGTTTTGTTTGGATCTTATTTTCCGGGGGTTCATTCTGAAAATCGCTACACCAACTAGTGGTGGGGAACATCGTAACACATTTTTTTGCTCACAACTTACAGCATAACAATTAGCTAAGATACCTTGCATGTCAAAAACACTCGTGAGTTGAGGAACTACTGAATTAAAAAAATATAGTCTTCAACAGTTTGCTTACCCATCCGTTGAGTGGTGCCCAGGTAGGAACCCGAATACACAAATCCCTCAAGACCCGGATCACAATAACAGCAGATTTCAGGTTATTGACTTTTGCCTGAAGACACAAATAAGATATTTGACTTAAGGACTTGCAGCATCTAAGGTCATCTCCACTCTTAGTTCACCCGAGAGGAAAGCATAGAGAGGCGGAAAATGTTGAGCCGTTAAGATATCATTGAGTGCTACTTTTAAGATACGCTGCCAGTTGTTATCAAATACAAGTCAAAATTGACTAGTGAATAAAAACTGATGTAAGTGTGCAATTTGGAATGAAACAGTCAATCACTTCTCTTGACTTCAATTAGTGAAAGCGCAACTTCAAAGATAAACGACTAGATCAACAACTTACACTCAAATGTTCTGTTTTTCTCCTTAGGGAGAAAAACCCAAAGACATTCAAAGGCACAGTTGAACCTTACGTACAAATAATGACGTGAATGCAAACCTGGAACCACTTGGCGTGGCGGAGAGACGCCAAGGAAGTTAGGCATTTCTGTCTGTCCAGAACGTCCGGCAGATCGTTGTCTGTTCGCGATTCTATTGACGAGGTGGAGTTAGAAGAAAAGGTACAGTTTGACCAAGGGGGTTGGCTCTGTCGTGCAGCTCAAGGAACAGCAGCTTTCCACAAACCACAAGCAGCAGGGAGAGGAGATCTTATACTTGTGTGGTCATTTTAGAGCTACCTTTAAGTCAAATGGTCACTAGTTGGGAATCCCAGCTAACCTTAACAGAGATTGTGCCCTAATAATACCCCCACTTTTGCTAATTCTGCAGCAAATTGGTGACTATTCTCCCATTGTAAACTACTATAAAGACCCCTTTCCTGCAGTTCCTTGGCTTGGGTTGGCTGCTTTCCCCTCATGAGACAGTGTGTCCAGTTGGTCAAAGGTCCAGTTGTCCTAAAAAAAAAACTTCACAAACTAGAAGTCAATCAGAGGTGAATCACAGTCAAAACCTTCACGTCTACGACACTCTGCAGCAAAACTGATGGCATAAAGTCTGAACACACCCTGCAGTAGTTTTATTTTATTTTTTCTAAATACTGTATCTCTTTTCTAAACTTGTAGATGACAAGATTGTTTAAAAAGTATGAAATATCCTGCAGTGACAACCCAACTGTACTAAGATTAAATAAATAATGATAAAACAAAATAGAGCAATAATGTCCTAATTATACAATTAATTGTTTTGAGCAAAAGTGATATGCATATATGCAAATACTCCAGCATACTCTGCAGTAGGCATTTTTTTTTTCCAGCATGTCCAGTTTCACCAAAAGTTGTAACATAAGAAAGAAATAGACCACAAACAATTATCCAATGCAGTGAACGCTGGTTTTTAGGATATAACTATTAAAATTTATATTTACACATGGGCCCGAAGACTTTAATTGTCCTTGTGGAAATGCTTATTCCATTAGACAATATACATGTATTGATGTTTTGGCCATTGGTAGTCAGCTTCTAATGTTCATAAAAATGTATGCAAACAAGAGATATTCTCAAATAATATGACCATTGAGGGGCTGGGATTTCATCCAGTCACATTGGGGCACCAATGCATCAGTCAGGTTTAGGACCCTAAAATTAAGTGGTGACTGCTCATAATTTGCTTTAACTGAGCTGCAGATGAATGTTGTTTTTATTAGGGCACTAAACTGACACTATCCACTGTATATTTTACAAGATGAGTGAAATATACCCTCTGTTAGATTCATATTGTCTTTAAAACAATTCCATCTACATGAAAATCAACTGAATTAGGGATGTAACAATAAACAGTATTAATGACAACCGCAGTAAAACTCCTGGAGATCAGTATTGACATTTTAGATTAAAATGATTAAAAAAAACTGATTTTGATAACTGCACTTTAAAAAACTCACTGACTGACTGGCGCAGGCTCGGTTACTTAAATGCTAACATGAAAAAAAGAGACATGAATTAAAGAAACATTAACATCTTACTCCATTAAAAAACGACATACACTCAAAGTTCGATATAACGCGGTTGATGGGGGCCATAAAATACAGATCACTTTATTCCAGAGATCCTTTTTTTTTTTAACCCTTTTCTTTTAGAAAACGTTATGACCTGTAACTCGGCTGCTTAAACCTGTTTGGTGGATAGTGACTCCACGTGACATGACTTAAGTGATAGATTTTGCTCTCACATCACAGAATAGGTCGGGCACTATATACCAGTAGATTTGGACATTACTGGGTCGAAATTTTGTTATTTTTATTTATTTATTATTAATATTTTTTTTCTTTTTGGAGAGTTTCATATAGATTTACTTTGTAAGTGTTACGATCTGGTCGCACATTTGCGAAGGTCATGTCTCTCCGGATGGTTGCAATGGACGGCAGGAAGCAGCTTGCAGGTAAGAATGCTTGTTTAATTCCAGTACGAGGCACGAAAACATACAGGGCATTAGCCTAACCCAGGGGTCGGCAACCTTTACCAGTCAAAGAGCCATTTTGACCAGTTTCACAAATTATAGAAAACATTGGGAGCCGCAAAATTTTTTTGAAATATTAAATGAAATAACACTGCATACGAAGTTTTTTTTTTTGCTTTGTGCTATGTATAACCAGGGGTCTCAGACACGCTGCCCGCACCTTTATGTGGAATTTGAACGCTGGTGCGGCACGCAAGTTTTAATTGACTGGCGCTTGTCAGCGTCATGCGTGCCATGATGGTACAGCATACAGCACCCACTCCAGTCAGCGTGCCTGATCAGCCACACGTTCTATGGGGCTTCCGCTTTGCTCACGTGGGCAACAGCAAGGCATACTTGGTCAACAACCACACAGCTCACACTGACGGTATAAAAAAAACAAAAAACTTTAACACTCTTACTAATAATGCGCCACACTGTGAACCCACACCAAACAAGAATGACCAACAAATTTCGGGAGAACATCTGCACCGTAACACAACATAAACACAACAGGACAAATACCCAGAATCCCATGCAGCCCTAACTCTTCCGGGATACATTATACACCCCCGCTACCAAACCCCGCCCACCTCAACCGACGCACAGAGAGAGGGGGGGGGGTTGATGTGTGAGGGAGCAGGGTTGGGGTGGGGGCGGGGTTTGGTGGTAGCAGGAGTGTATAATGTAGCCCGGAAGAGTCTGGGCTGCATGGGATTCTGGGTGTTTGTTCTGTTGTGTTTATGTTGTGTTAAGGTGCAGATGTTCTCCCGAAATGTGTTTGTCATTCTTGTTTGGTTTTGGTTCAAAGTGTGGCGCATTATTAGTAAGAGTGTTAAAGTTGTTTTATATGACCACCGTCAGTGTAACCTGTGTGGCTGTTGACCAAGTATGCCTTGCTGTCACGTACGTGTGCAAGCAAAAGATGTATATTGTATAACAAGTGTTGGGCTGGCACTCTGTTAATACAGATTGTAGAGGGCGCCAAATGTTGTACCATCATGGCACGCCCTTATTATAGCCTCAAGGGTGAAAATCGGTGAATATTAATCCCGGGAGTTTTCTGCGAGAGGCACTGAAATCCGGAAGTCTCACGGGAAAATTGGGGGGTTCAGCAAGTAAACTGCTGAGCCGCATCAGAGTGATCAAAGAGCCGCATGCGGCTCCGGAGCCGCGGGTTGCCGACCCCTGGCCTAACCTGAAGCTACCTGAACTCAAAGGGTCGCCAACGGCGAACAACAAGAGAGTCTAATCCCTAATGTCCCCAGGATGCATCACGGCTGTGCTGTGTCATCACTACTCTTTCCGTTTTTATTCAAGTCAATGTGTCAGTTTCCACAGCCTGCGGTACGGAACCGCCATGGCATTGCCGTTCCGGATCCATTCCCTAAATATACGCAGAGCTTCTATTTTTGGCCGTTCGCCGCAACACTGATCAATTCAGCTAAAATCTGCTTGTGTTGGACGGGAAGTCATTGGCTGATGGGAGGGGATGGACATGAATTCAATTTGTGAAAGCTTTTTTTAGACATACTTTTTGGAGGCGGTATAGTACCGAATATGATTCATTAGTATCGCGGTACTACCGGTATACTAATACCAGTATACCGTTCAACCCTATTTCAGTGTTTACTTGATCACATGATTATGCGCGGATTTGCAAGATCTCGTAGAAGTTCACGCTATTACGCTATACGGCGGCGCCGTAACAGAACGGCGGTGAGGATTGCCGGACGACAGGTGGCGGCACCAGTCTGTGGCGATTACGCACCGCAGCCGTGACACTTCCTGTAGAAATCTGGGATAAGTGCAGCAATGAAGACGTGTGGCTGTTGCGTAGAGTAAATAAACCAACACAGGATAAGACCAGTAGGGACTGGTCATGACAGTAAGTTTCTAAATAAGCTATATTTTGGTGAAAAATGAAGCAAGTGACTTTAGTGGAAAAGAAAACGGGGAAAAGATCAGGGTTCATGACACGATCGCGTTATATAAACATTGCATTATATTGAACCTTGTTGTATTGAACTTTGAGTGTACCCCAATCTAAACTTGTATAAACACATTATTGTCTGAGCGACTAATCTATTCAATTGAGCATTTTGAATCTACAAGCTGTGCTCTTAGAACGGAGTGATCGTTCGATACTCAAGAGGATTACGAGACGGGGGTATTTTTATGGTGTGTTTAAGGACCACTGAACAGATTTAGAAAACCTTTATGTGTCTACCAGCCTTTATTGAGTTTGCTGCCCAACCAACCAAAACCTGGGTAAGCAGAAGAAAACAGATGTTTGTCTGTCAATAGCTGTGTTTCCATTGCAGTTTTTTGAAAAAATAAATATATCCAAAATTTCAACAAAGTACATTTGCAACTTGAACGAGTTTCCATTAAAGAGTGTTTTGCGTCTTGAGCCGTAATTCTTGTAAAATCTCATCCTGCAAGACTCCACTTTTAGGAAAATATTGCTGCCACCGTTGTTGCCGTGATGTCAATAGATGTCGAAGGCAGCGGGTGATCGCTCAAAGGCAACGTCCTAACGGCCCCCTTGACATTGTTCAAGCATGTGGGTCGGCCTCTATTGCTGGGAAGGAATCCGTGAGACGGCCCACTGCGCCGGTGCCGCCTCGCTCCCCCAAGCCAACCGATCAGAAGCGAGATAAGACTACCCGTCTGCCCTAGTTGCCCTGCGTTGGCGCCCTGCCGGTTCAGTGTTTATATGTGACCAGCTGTAAATGCGAAAAAAGTGTTTCCATCCTGCTTTTGCAAAACATTTCAATATCCAAACGTCTCAAAACCACCTCACAAGAGCGCACAAGTTAATTAACGATATTTGAGAGTTTAAAAAAAAAAATTTAATATAGGTGTTTTCATTACCAGTTTATTACTGCGATAGTTAGGTTTTGCAGATTTCTAAGGATAATGGAAACGCAGCTAGAGAAACTCCTTTTAGTAGCACACATTTGTTGTAGTTCCTACTTACTTATAACTAATAATTATGTTGGCAGAAACCATCCCTTGGATTTGTACACCCTGATCCATGACTCATAGAAAGTAACAAAAGTTTGCAATACTTTTATTGAAATACATTGATGTGTGGTATTTGCGAGTAAAATGGCACTACGTGCAGCGCTCGAGTACATCCCATTTGACTAATGCAAATAATCTGAACTAGAGATGTCCGATAATGGTTTGCGGTGGGCGGGGTTGGGGGGACGGGGTTTGGTGGTAGCGGGGGTGTATATTGTAGCGTCCCGGAAGAGTTAGTGCTGCAAGGGGTTCTGGGTATTTGTTCTGTTGTGTTTATGTTGTGTTACGGTGCGGATGTTCTCCGGAAATGTGTGTCATTCTTGTTTGGTGTGGGTTCACAGTGTGGTGCATATTTGTAACAGTGTTAGAGTTTTTAATATGGCCACCCTCAGTTGACCTGTATGGCTGTTGATCAAGTATGCCTCGCATTCACTTATGTGTGTGTAAAAGCCGCATATATTATGTGACTGGTCTGGCACGCTGTTTGTATGGAGGAAAAGCAGACGTGACGACAGGTTGTAGAGGACGCTAAAGGCAGTGCCTTAAAGGCACGCCCCCAATATTGTTGTCCGGGTGTAAATCGGGAGAAATTCGGGAGAATGGTTGCCCCTGGAGATTTTCGGGAGGGGCACTGAAATTCGGGAGTCTCCCGGGAAAATCGTGAGGTTTGGCAAGTATGCCTACGTCCGTGTTTTACCGGATATGTACCGCTCAGTACAGCTGCGTTTTAAAAAGTAATTAATTTGACTTTTTGAAACAGATACCGATAATTTCCGATATTACATTTTAAAGCATTTATCGGCCGATATTATCGGACATCTCTAATCTGAACTTTATGAGTCATTTCACTCATACTCTACCAAAACTTTTTAGAGCATTTTTTTGGTGATCAGTTTTGCTGCAGTCGCCGCAAATACAAAATTTTAGTATCAAGGACATGCAAAGCGCGCTGGAAAGACTTCAGTTTAAGCATTAACACATAGAAATATGTACAAGACTAGGGCACTGTTATCAATTAGTACTTACAGAACACTCAGAACAGTGAAGAGCCAACATTCATTTGTTGTTCACTGACCTATACAAGTGCTACTGACCTCAAATGGAAGAGGATAATCGAAAATGTGACGTTTGAATTCCAAAGTCGGTAGAACAGTGCAAGATGTGTGCGCACAGATCAGACCTGTGATAGAACCTTTTTAGGTAGGGCACACTCACTTGCATCTGACGTCTCACTCTGCGGTTCCACCCTGACCTGGGGTGACGTGAGATGCAGGGTGAGAGTCAGAGCTGACTCCTTGGTGCTTTTTACAATGATGGCTGCATCCATTGGACATGGGACCACTGTGTACAACCCGGCAGAATCGGTCTGTTACAAAGAGGAACAGCACATTAAAATACCAAAGACAGACTGATACACTCACCCCGAATATTAATTTAAAAAGGTTGTCTGTGCATCTTTGCCCCAGAACAGTTAACAGCAGAATGTGTACAATGACATAATCGCCTCACATGAGCCAATTTGACACACAGTAATTGGAAAAAATTTAATTTGTATTGCCTTACAACTGTGGATGTTAAAAATAAACCACTATTTTTGGAATTTTGCCTGTTGTCCACAATCATCATGCGTAACATGACGATGGATGTAATATATATGTATTTCTCATTCTAAATATTAAATAAATGCGATCAAAAGTTTGCTTACAATGGAGCCTATGGGTTCCGCCCATACAGCCCTTAAAAAAACATCCAAACACCTCCATTGATGTTTTATACATGATGTAAGTATATATGTAATCAGGATTTCCTGTGGCGGTGAGGGCGTGGTCACAATGATATCATGAGTACTTTGCAACGATATGATTTTCTTAGAAAAGGCTAAAAAAAAAAAAAAATCGTTTTTTATTATTAGTATTAAAAAAATATATATCGTGTTGTCGTATTTTAAATTGTTGTTGCTTTTTGTACAAGGTACTTTGTTGAGATTTTTTGTGTGTTTACAGACTTTTTTAATATTTAAAACAACGAGCAATACATCTAGCATCTTCTGGTGTTACTATAAAATGTACTCGTGTTTGGAGACTCTGAACCGGTTGGAATTGTGCTGTTTGTTATCATGGCCAGGTCTCCCTTGGAAAAGAGATCTTTGATCTCAATGGGATTTTACCTGGTTAAATAAAGGCTAATAATAATAATAATAATAAAAGATAAAAAGAGTGTCGGCGTTTATGTGATTTTTTCTGGGAGCTACAATATTATATTACTTTATTTGTTGGCAAGTACAAAAAAAGCCCTTATTTTCAAGGGGTGGCAATAATAAAAATGCTGTGGCGGCTCGCCACATTCAGTTCCATTAAGGGGAAACCCTGGTAACGTAGTTTTGGTTTGTATTTAATATTAACGTATTTTGATCATTTTAAGCATTGATTTCAAAAACGCATCACAACCTTTGCTGTTTTTTTTTTCTTTATCACTGATTACTGCTCATTGCCAACTTTATGAGAGCAAACAAACATGTAATAAAACATCACTGTCAAATTCATATATTTCCATTTAAATGAAGAATGACCATAATCCTCTAGATGTAACAGGGTGGGAGGGCGGGGGGAACCAAATGTTTTTCTCGCCATTTCCGGACACTAAACGGCTGTCAAAGTATACCAGCGGTCGGATTACCTCCTCAAACTTCTTCTGTCCAGGTGAGATGCATGATTTATGATCTACAACAAACTTCAAGGGAGCAAGAAAGCGAGAAAGCAGCAGACCCACTTGATGATGTAAACATAGGGACACACGATTGTGAGCACAACGCCGCTATAAATTGTTTGTCTGCATAAAACAACATAATATTATCACTAATACTTGGTTTATATTCAAGTCACGAAATGTAAATGGAGTAATGTTGGCACTTTTTGAATGGTTATTTATTAGATTTTATGGGCAAAATAGACGACCTCCCTTTGGCTGCTCTGTAAGCAGACTTTTATTTACGTTTATTTAGTATTTGGAATGCATAAAAAACAATTCCATCCATCGTCATGTCTTTCATAATGATTGTGAACGATAGGCAAAATTTTAAAAAGTAAAGTTCCTCTTAAAGCAAATGTGATCTCCAAATACTGTAAATTGTAGAATAGAAAGTTCCTATTGTTTTTCAGATGTTGGATGGTGTAAATTTGCACATTATAGCTAGTAAATGTGTACTAATGTGGACAGATATATTATTAAAAAGCAAGTCTTCTCTACTGTTTTGTGAGAAAACATTTTTATTTCATACATATAAATGTTTATGACCATGATAGTGCTGCCCATACATAAAATTTAGAACAATTTGGAAACCTGTTACTTTCTCGCTCATAAACACATTCACTGCATTCACAAGTCTTTGTGAATGCAACATTTTGTTACAACTCTGTATGGTAGATGACATGTTAACTATGCTTCTTTACACACCTGGTCTAATAAGGCACAGGAGCGGGGATCAGTGAGTATTCACAATTTATTTAAAAGATGATACTTCGCTTCTTCCATGAGTTGATAAATCATACACTATATTGCCAAAAATGTTTGGCCACCCATCCAAATGATCAGAATCAGGTGTCCTAATTACTTGGCCCGGCCACAGGTGTATAAAATCAAGCACTTAGGCATGGAAACTGTTTCTACAAACATTTGTGAAAGAATGGGCTACTCTCAGGAGCTCAGTGATTTCCAGCGTGGAACTGTCATAGGATGCCACCTGTGCAACAAATCCAGTCATGAAATTTCCTCGCTCCTAAATATTCCAAAGTCAACTGTCGGCTTTATTATAAGAAAATGGAAGAGTTTGGGAACAACAGCAACTCAGCCAGGAAGTGGTAGGCCACGCAAACTGACAGAGAGGGGTCAGCGGATGCTGAAGCGCATAGTGCAAAGAGGTCGCCGACTTTCTGCACAGTCAGTTGCTACAGAGCTCCAAACTTCATGTGACCTTCCAATTAGCCCACATACAGTATGCAGAGAGCTTCATTGAATGGATTTCCATGGCTGAGCAGCTGCATCTAAGCCATATATCACCAAGTCTATGGCAAAGCGTCGGATGCAGTGGTGTAAAGCACGTTGCCACTGGACTCTAGAGCAGTGGAGACGCCTTCTCTGGAGTGATGAATTATGCTTTTCCATCTGGCAATCTGATGGACGAGTCTGGGTTTGGAGGTTGCCAGGAGAACGGTACATTTCGAACTGCATTGTGCCGAGTGTGAAATTTGGTAGAGGAGGAATTATGGTGTGGGGTTGTTTTTCAGGAGTTGGGTTTGGCCCCTCAGTTTCAGTGAAAGAAACTTTGAATGCTCCAGGATACCAAAACATTTTGGACAATTCCATGCTCCCATGGAATTGTGGGAACAGTTTGGAGCGGGCCCCTTCCTCTTCCAACATGACTGTGCACAAAGCAAGGTCCATAAAAACATGGATGACAGAGTCTGGTGTGGATGAACTTGACTGGCCTGCACAGAGTCTTGATCTGAACACCTTTGGTATGAATTAGAACGGAGACAGAGCCAGGCCTTCTCGACCAACATCAGTGTGTGACCTCACCAATGCGCTTTTGAAAGAATGGTCGAAAATTCCTATAAACACAATCCGCAACCTTGTGGACAGCCTTACCAGAACAGTTGAAGCTGTAATAGCTGCAAAAGGTGGACTGACATCATATTGAACCCTATTGGTTAGGAATGGGATGGCACAAGTTTATGTGTGAGTCAAGGCAGGTGGCCAAACTTTTGGCAATATAGTGTAACTGCAACAATCCAGCCTGTCCAGCGAGGCTCGAGACGAGGAAACATTGATCATCATGTACAGTGAATGTTACAATCTAACACGTAAGATTCAAACAAAACTTACATTTTTTGTGCAGCGCTAGTGTGGACCAACTGTTGTTTTTATCTAAAAAGCCTAATTTTTAGCAAAGAATGACATGAAGCATTTGCAACTGTACCTCTAACTGGCTGCCCAGACTTTCGGCCACTTGTTGAAGCAAAGTGATGGTGGGCTTGTTGAAACATAAGAGCACCAGTTCCAGGTTCATGTCTCCTTTGAGCAGAAGTCCTTTGGCCAGCAGACCCACCCTCATGATCCCATGCAGGACACGTTTTTGTGCACTTGCGTAGTGGAGGAGGCAAAAATTAACATGAAAGAGAAAAGAAAGAAAAAAATGAATCCAGGTTAGTTCAAAGTTTATCATATAAACAAATTACAAACCTACCATTTGGTTGACTTACCTTTTGGCCTCTTGATTTCCTTTGATAATCTGTTTATCAATTTCTTCGGGCACATTTTTTAGTGCGCATTCCACATGGGAGACAATTGTCTGCACCGCCTCTAGCTCCACTGCAGAGGGGTAAATCTCGGCATGTTTGGCCATCATGCGGTGATCGTTTGGCCCCATGAATATCGGGCTAGGCAAAGCAGCCTTTGGGGGAAGAGCAGGGAAGAATGGAGCACATATTTATCGTCATCAAAATTAGCATTGCATCGAACCAATGTTTTACCGTTTTCCTGCTAAGGGTCACAGGGAAGCTAAAGCTATCCTTGTAGACAGAGTGAGACGCCAGGAACATAGTGGACTGATTGGTAGTGAATTAATTGGCATATCGGACTTATGTGCGGCACGTGTGGCATCAAGTACAAAACCCAAAACCAGTGAAGTTGGCATGTTGTGTAAATCTAAATAAAAACAGAATACATTGATTTGCAAATCCTTTTCAACGTATATTCAATTGAATAGACTGCAAAGACAAGATACTTAAAGTTAGAACTGGTAAACTTTGTTATTTTTTGCAAATATTAGCTCATTTGGAATTTGATGCCTTCAACATGTTTTAAAAAAAAGCTGGCACAAGTGGCAAAAAAGACTGAGAAAGTTGAGGAATGCTCATCAAACACTTATTTGAAACATCCCACAGGTGAACAGGCTAATTGGGAACAGGTGGGTGACATGATTGGGTATAAAAGCAGCTTCCATGAAATGCTCAGTCATTCACAAACAAGGATGGGGCAAGGGTTTCCACTTAGTGAACAAATGCATGAACAAATTGTCCAACAGTTTAAGAACAACATTAGTCAACGAGCTATTGCTAGGAATTTAGGGATTTCACCATCTACTGTCCGTAATATCATAAAAAGGTTCAGAGAATCTTGAGAAATTACTGTCCCTAAGCGGCAATGCCCATGACCTTCGATCCCTCAGGCGGTACTGCATCAAAAACAGACATCAGTGTGTAAAAGATATCACCACATGGGCTCAGAAACACTTCAGAAAACCACTGTCAGTAACTACAGTTTGTCAATACATCTGTAAGTGCAAGTTAAAACACCAATATGCAAAGCGAAAGCCATTTATCAACAACACCCAGAAACGCCGCAGGCTTCGCTGTGCCTGAGCTCATCTAAAATGGACTGATACAAAGTGGAAAAGGGTTCTGTTGTCTGACGAGTCCACATTTCCAAATTGTTTTTGGAAACTGTGGACATCGAGGTCCTCCGGACCAGAGAGGAAAAGAACCATCTGGACTGTGATTAAGGCTGCAGCTAACGATTATTTTTCTATTGATTAATCTATAGATTATTTTTTCGATTAATCGGTTAATCTATAGATTATTTTTCGATTAATCTATAGATTATTTTTCCTTTTACCGATTATTTTTTTTATTTAAAATGAAGATGAAAAAATAAATGTAGGCCAGTTTTTTCAAAAGGCATGGCTTTTATTTACAAAAAAAAAAGTATGGCCACTCAGTCAACATTGACAACAACATGACAAAATATTCTGTAACAATGTAAACATTTAACAAAATTAAAAGTAGCTTATTTGCTTTTAATGCGCAAATATAAAAGTAAACATCCAGTGCAAATCTTATTATTCTGCAATAGTATAAGCATTTCAAAAGTAAAAGTATTGCTTATTTTGCTTTAAAATGTGCAAAAATAAAGATAAACATCCAATTCAAAAAAGTGCAAAACAGAAATATTCTGTAACAACAGTGTAAACATTTCAACAAAAGTAAAAGTATTGCTTATTTGCTAAAATGTGCAAAAATAAAGATAAACATCCAATACAAAAAAGTGCAAAACGAAATATTCTGTAACAACAGTGTAAACATTTCAACAAAAGTAAAACTTTTGCTTATTTTGCTTAATAACACAACAATGATAGTATGATTAAAGTGAAAGTTAATTGTTCGTTTGTACATAGTATACGTAATTGTTAATGTTGTAAAAGGTATTTGCACAACTAATTAACGTTAGCGTTAAAGAGGAGCGCGTCTTTGTAAACACTGAACAGGCACGCCAAACGCTCCTCTCAGAGCGAAACGGTGCTTTAGTTTATGAATTTACAACGCAGATACAAATGACACATTCATGTTTTTGTGTAATGATGACAACGTATACTCACGCGGACGATTGACTAGTTGATGGTGATGGCAAGAACGCTGCCGTTGTGCTGCTATGATAGGCCATTTCCGCTCGACACAGTGTGCATACAACAACATTATTAGCAGAGGTGGGTAGAGTAGCCAGAAATTGTACTCAAGTAAGAGTACTGTTACTTTAGAGATTTATTACTCAAGTAAAAGTAAGGAGTAGTCACCCAAATATTTACTTGAGTAAAAGTAAAAAGTATGTTGTGAAAAAACTACTCAAGTACTGAGTAACATACACACACATATCATATATATATATATATGTGTATATATATATATATATATATATATACACACACACACACACACACACACACACACACACACACACACACACACACATATATATATATATATATATATATATATATATATATATATATATATATATATATATATATACATACATACATTTATATATACAGTATATAATTTATATTTATTTATTTTGCCGTTTTTGTTTACATGTTAAAGGTGTTTTAATAACTATACATGCATGTTTAACATATAGATTCCTTTCTTTCATGAAGACAAGAATATAAGTTGGTGTATTACCTGATTCTGATGACTTGCATTGATTGTAATCAGGAAGCAGTGCTGGTAACGTCCACGTTTTCAAATGGAGGAGAAAAAAAGTTCCTCCTTTCTGTCTAATACCACATGAAAGTGGTTGTTATTTGGCATCTTATTTGTCCACCTTCCATATTCGTTTTTATACCCTTTACAAGAAATACATTGGCGGCAAACTCCATAGCTTGCTAGCTTGTTTGCGCTGGCTTTCGGAGACTCTTATTTTGAAAGCGCAGGCGCGATGGAGCGGGACTTTTATTGTGAAGACAGGAACTGTGCAGTCAGTCTTTACGGTTGAAATAAAAAAAGAGTCTTTTTTCCTTCACACTTTTGATTGATTGATTGATTGGAACTTTTATTAGTAGATTGCACAGTACAGTACATATTCCGTACAATTGACCACTAAATGGTAACACCCGAAGTTAGCTCGGAGCCAGTCAGGTCATGTGACCCCTGGCTCTGTTTGATTGGTCCAACGTCACCAGTGACTGCATCTGATTGGTGGAACGAAGTGAAACGTCACCAGTAAGGCAGGCACTTTGAAGGTCTGTCTGACAGACCAAAACAAACAAAGCGTGCATTAACAGATCGATAAAAATTAGTAGCGAGTTGAATGTAGATAAAAGTAGCGGAGTAAAAGTAGCGGAGTAAAAGTAGCGTTTCTTCTTAGGCCGTTTATTGAAATATTCCCACACTTTTGACGACTTTTGGCGTGCTTTTTTCCCCTCGCTCGCACCGTCTGCTTTGCGCTCCGCCATGACGGTAGTGTGACGTAAATATGCGACGCGTCGACGAACAAAAACGTCCTCGACGTATTTACGTAACCGATGACGTCGACTATGTCGACGCGTCGTTTCAGCCCTAACTGATAGGCACAAAGTTAAAATGCCAGCATCTGTGATGGTATGGGAGTGTATTAGTGCCCAAGGCATGGGTAACCTACACATCTGTGAAAGCACCATTAATGCTGAAAGGTACATACAGGTTTTGGAGCAACATATGTTGCCATCCAAGCAACATCTTTTTCATGGACGCCCCTGCTTATTTCAGCAAGACAATGCCAGGCCACATTCTGCACGTGTCACAACAGCGTGGCTTCGTAGTAAAAGAGTGCGGGTAAAGGACCTATAGTGCAGACCTGCCTCCCATTGAAAATGTGTGGCACATTATGAAGCGTAAAATACGACAACGGAGACCCCAGACTGTTGAACAACTTAAGCTGTACATCAAGCAAGAATGGGAAATAATTCCACCTGAAAAGCTTAAAAAAATGGTCTACTCAGTTCCCAAAGGTTTACTGAGTGTTGTTAAAAGGAAAGGCCATGTAACACAGTGGTAAAAATTAGCATGTGGTCTTCGCTTTAATAGGCACTGTGCCTTGAAAAACCACAGGGTGCATTGACTATTTAAACAGCTACCTAAAGTGAGGAGAGGAAGTATTTGATACGCTGCTGATTTTGCAAGTTTTCCCACTTACAAAGCATGTAGAAGTCTGTAATCTTTATCATAGGTACTCTACAACGGCAAGTGACAGAATCAAAAACAAAAATACAGAAAATTATACTTTCTGGTTAATAGGTAATTAATATGCCTTTTATTGCATCACATAAGTATTTGATATGTCAGAAAAACAGAACTTAATATTTGGTAAATAAATCTTTGTTTACAATTGCAGAGGTTAGACATTTCCTATAGTTCTTGACCTGTTTTGCACACACTGCAGGAGGGATTTTGGCCCACTCCTCCATACAGATCCTATTGAGATCTTTCAGGTTTTGGGGCTGTCGCAGTGCAATACGGACCTTCCTCTTTCTAAAGATTTTCCATTTGTGTTCAGGTCTGGAGACTAGCTAGGCCAGGGGTCGGCAACCTTTACTAGTCAAAGAGCCATTTTGAACAGTTTCAAAAAACAATGGGAGCCACAAAAATCTTTTGAAATTTAAAATGAAATAACACTGCATACAAAGTTTTTTTTTTGCTTTGTGCTATGTATAAACCAAGGGTCTCAGACATGCGGCCCACACCTTAATATGAAAATTGATTGTTAGTGCGGCCCGCAAGTTTTATATGAATGGCGCTTGACAGCGTCATACTTGTCAACTCTCCCGGTTTTTCCGGCAGACTACGAATTTCAGGGCATCTATTCTCTCGGACGTGCCGTGATGGTACAGCATTTAGCGCCCACTACAACAAGCGTGCCGGCCCGGCGAAACGTTGTACAGGGCTTCTGCTTGCCCACGTAAATGACAGCAAGACATACTTGCTCAACAACCACACAGGTTACACTGACGGTCGCGGTATAAAAAACTTTAACACTTACTAATAATGCACCACACTGTGAACCCACACCAAACAATAATGACAAACACATTCCGGGAGAACATCTGCACCGTAACACAACATAAACACAACAGAACAAATACCCAGAATCCCATGCAGCCCTAACTCTTCCGGGCTACATTATACACCCCTCGCTACCAAACCCCGCCTACCTCAACCGACGCACGGGGGGGGGGGGGGGGGGGGGGGGGGTAGCCCGGAAGAGTCAGGGCTGCATGTGATTCTGGGTATTTGTTCTGTTGTGTTTATGTTGTGTTAAGGTGCAGATGTTCTCTCGAAATGTGTTTGTCATTCTTGTTTGGTTTTGGTTCAAAGTGTGGCATATTATTAGTAAGAGTGTTAAAGTTCTTTTATATGGCCACCGTCAGTGTAACCTGTGTGGCTGTTGACCAAGTATGCCTTGCTGTCACTTACGTGTGCAAGCAGAAGATGCATACAACAAGAGGCTGGGCTGGCACGCTGTTAAAACAGACTGTAGAGGGTGCTAAATACTGTACCATCATGGCACGCCCTTATTATTATTGTAAGGGTGAAAATCGGGGAATATTAATCCCGCCGGGAGTTTTCTGCGAGAGGCACTGAAGTCCGGAAGTCTCCCGGGAAAATCGGGGGGTCGACAAGTATGCAGCTGAGCCGCATCAGAGTAATCAAAGAGCTGCATGCGGCTACGGAGCCGCGGGTTGCCGACCCCTGAGCTAGGCCAATCTAGGACCTTGAGATGCTTCTTACACAGCCACTCCTTAGTGGCCATGGCTGTGTGTTTCGGGTCGTTGTTATGCTGGATGACCCAACGGCAGCCCAATTTCAATTATCTAACTGAGGGAAGTAGATTGTTGGCCAACATCTCGCAATACATGGCCCCCTCCATCCTTCCCTCAATACGATGCAATGGCCCTGTCTGCTTTGCAGAAAAGCATCCCCAAAAAATGATGTTGCCACCTCCGTGCTTCATGGTTGGGATGGTGTTCTTGGGATTGTATTCATCCTTCCTCTTCCTCCAAATACCACGGGTGGAGTTTAGATCAAAAAGCTCTATTTTTGTCGTATCCGTAGGCATGACCTTCTCCTATTCTTCCTCTGGATCATCAAGATGGTCATTGGCAAACTTTAAACAGGCCTTGCCATGCGCTGGCTTGAGAAAGGGGACCATGGGTGCAATGTAGGATTCAAATCCATGACGGCGTAGTGTATAACTGATCATTTTGAGATTGTGGTCTCAGCTCTCCTCAGGTCGTTGACCAGTTCCTGCTGTGTAGTTTTGAGCTGATCCGTCACCGTTCTCATGATCATTGATGCTCCACGAGGTGAGATCTTGCATGGAGATTGACCATCGTCTTGAACGTCAATTATTTCAAAATAATTGGGGTAATAACCACTGGCTTGAACAAGAAATGCATTAATTAGCTTAAATTACCTTACTCTTCAACTTTCTCTCCTTACTTTTGCCAGGTGTGAACTTGTTTAGGTGTGCGACCAGCTGCTGACGCTTACAGGCGATTTAGATGCACTTTTCCCCCCCAAAATAAAGCAATGAGGAATGTTTATGATATTTGAGCTGTTTTTTTTAACTTATTATAGCCAATAGTACATATACAGTAGACTATATCCATTCATACAATATATCATAAAAATGTGTTTTTATGTTTGAAAAAAAAAAAGAAGAAAAAACTTATTTTGAAGGTCTGGTGGCTTTAATCTCTCAGTGGCGTTGTAGGGGAAACCCTGTATATATTAGGGCAGTTTTTATATGCATGCAAAGTGCCATGTTATATTTGTTGTTTACAGAAGTCTTTTGTTCAAGACAAAAGTATTGCTTCCCAGAGGATGCTCTTAAATTAGTTATTTTTAAAATTATTCTATAAAAATCACAATTTCTATATGGACTAAAAAGAACAACCATTATTCAAATTTTAATTTTGCTGAGAGTAAGATGGAGTGTATGCAGTGTCATTTCAAACTACTACTTTTTGATCAAAAAAAGAAAACCTTGTTTTGAATTAATCACACTTGTGATTAAGGGCTATATAAATAAAATTTGATTGATTGAATTATCTCTGTCATTTGTATTCAATGGTTTCTTCAAAAAAGGTAAGGAAAAACAAAATCTGTACTAATTGTAAATCAAATTTTTTGTGAAAAAAATCTGAGGCCTATCCAAAACATTCTTGCCACTTCAATTTACCGTACACATTAATATTTTTAAGTATTTTTTTTTGGAAGTATAGCACAATATCACCGTATCGTGGGCTTAATGCCGTGATAACATTGTACTATGATATTTTGATACCGTTACATGCCTAATATCCATCCATCCATTTTCTACCGCTTGTCCCTTTTGGAGTAGCGGGGGGTGCTGGAGTCTATCTCAGCTGCATTCGGGCGGAAGGCGGCGTACACCCTGAACAAGTCGCTACCTCATCGCAGGGCCAACACAGATAGACAGACAACATTCACACACTAGGGCCAATTTAGTGTTGCCAATCACCCTACCCCCAGGTGCATGTTTTTGGCGGTGGGAGGAAGCCGGAGTACCCGGAGGGAACCCACGCAGTCACGGGGAGAACATGCAAACTCCACACAGAAAGATCCCGAGCCCGGGATTGAACTCAGGACTACTCAGGACCTTCGTATCGCGATATAAATTTTAGGCCATATTGTCCAAATTTATTTTGGAGTCAGACTTGACCTAAAAGTGTCTCCAAGAACCAACATAGGCACAACAATGAATAACTTTGTAGAAGATTCTAAAAATAAGGGACTGAGGTAAGATTAATCAGGTAAAGAGGGGTACCTTGTGATACTGTGGATGATTCGCTGGCTCTATTTCAGCAATATAGTGGTGGTAGTGTCTCAGCTCGTCCTCGTAGCACCGACAGTCATACCAGTAACGCAGCTCCTCATATCTGCAAAGTGCGTAGAATACATTGAAGATTTTGTAACTGTTCCAACAAGAGGCTGCTAAACCGCATATTTTGTAACTTGACATACATGGTATCAGGCTTTGCCTTAGTATGTAGGTACTGTAAGATATTTGCAATAATCAAAAAATTGGTCAGAAGACATTTCAAGTCTATATTCTCGGTCTTTATCAAAGTTATTAAACATTTCCCTTCAACTTGGTGTAACATTCATATGCAGACTTAAATCATGGCAAATGGCCCAAAAAAGTAAAGCTTAAATTATACCCATTCAGAAAGATCCCAATATTATAGTTAGATAGTATTAATCCTACAGTATAAGTAGGATCTTTACAATAGATATTTTTGTCACACTGTGGAACATATTGTATTGTATTAAATGTATTATACTAGATTGACTGCATCACTTCATTCTGTGATGATAAACAATTATATTTTTTATGTTCTAACTTACAGCACTTTGACTGATGGGTCTGTTTTATTTATTTTATATTATCTGAAGCAACATGTTCAACATTCAATACTTGCTTTTGTATAACGCAGCAAAGTTCAGGTATTCCCCTACAATTGATCGTAGCGTGACTCTTTTACGTGAAAACAAATTAAAGTAAGACACGAATGGATACATATATATATATATATATAGCCTATTATTTACGCACTATTGAATATTGATGTACCAAAAATTCGGCCACTGAAAGACTTTGGTCACCAAAAAAGGAGGTTGTGTGACGTTGGCAAGGCGATTTGCGACAGCTACCACGACTTTATTCTCATCGACTGTGGTAGCGTCACAATGCATTGACTAGAGCAGGGGAGCATAGAGTGGGTTGTTCCACTGCAGCCAAATTAGACCATCATTGGATAAATGCTCAGCTATGTCCCGCCTATGGACGCCGAGCGTCTCTGGAGGTAAACGAGAAGTGGGCTCAGCCCCTGCTGAACCCACTGAATCCTTTTTGATTGGAAGGAATCAAATCAATCAGCAATCTTGAAATATAAACCACTGCCAGAGCATTTTTCAAGTTTTCTTCCGTTGTTTTGTTTTGATATGGAGAATTTTACTATCCTGCAAGTGACGTTTTCTTTGCAAAATCTAACATCTTTAAATATTTTATCTGTTATTGGAGACTGTACTCGTGTTTGAAAAAATGAGCTTCCCTACTTGAAAGACCAGCAGCTGCCACTGGTCACATAATTGATAAATAGAGGAAAACGATATAATATAGGAAAAAATAGACATTAACACTACTGACTAATATACTCAAACTCTCACACTATTAACTAGATCCATTCGACGTCCATTGCACCGGTCCCCTCCAAAGTTTCTCATTGTAGCCCATTGGGTTGAGTTTTTTCTTGCCCTGATGTGGGATCGGAGCCGTGGATGTCGTTGTGCCCACTTGTGATTAAGGGCTATATAAATAAACTTTGACTGATTGATTGATTGATAATAACAGATATTTGTCTGTATGTTTTGTATGTTAAACCTTTGTTTAGCCTTTTTTTAAATAAATATACAGTATATGCATCATCAACGATTAGGCAAATTATAGGACGCACCTCCACCACCAAAAGTATAATGGCAGGCTGGGGGAAACCCTTAAGAGTTCAACATTTTATCAATATGGGATCAACAATAAGGCCATGTCTACACTAAGCCGGATAACCCCTTAAACAAATAATTATTTAGCTTAAGCCCCGTTTCAGCCTTGGATAATTTTTTACACGGGTAAGTGCGCCGTGTATTTCTTGAATCTCCGACTCTTAGCTTTGTATGGACTCGTTGATTGTTTACAAACTGGGTTCGGAGAGGAAGTGAAGTCAGAAAGACCGCGCTCCACACAGGAAGTGACGTCAGAAAAAACGCGCCACAGCCAGCTTCATAATAAAGCGGTTTCGTAACTTGGAGCTAACCACTGGAAATATGAAGGCGAGTCATCCAAACATGCCCGTGTTTCTCCTTCCGTTTGTACAGACGCCTGTGGAAATCACACATGAATACCTTAAAAGAAAGTGATTGCAGCTAATTCGAATGTCCAGGTCAGCTGTGATTCTACTTAGCGAAAAACTTTGTCCATTTGTCGAAGGAGAAACAACGAGAATGCGAGCTCCCGTGGATGTGATAAAAAAGGTAGCGTGTGCTTTGTATTACCTGGTCGTCGAGAGACGACTACGGAAAACGGCGAAAGCTTTTGGACTGGCAAAGCAGACTGTATTAGTTATTGTCCGCCATGTATGTCGCGTACTCAACGTCTAGGTCCAGAGTATATAAAGTCACCAAAAACTAATGGACAATGAAGGTGAAGGCAGAAGAGTGAGGAGTGTCCTAACTAGATATCTAGAGCCGGAGATTGATTGTTGTAAAATGTTCTTTATCACTTAGTGTACTTTTACGTGTTAATTAAAGATTTGATTAATTTATGATGGCTCAGGTGTGATTCACTACAAAAGGGCCCCACAGCACACTGGATTCCAGTTAATTGAGATACCACAACACTGGACATTGTTCAGATAAGTTACATTTCAGAACTTGCACACAAAGTAACACTTGTGACTATGAAGTGCGCATTTTCCGTGCATGCTTATCATGTCGCATTGCGCCGGCGGACGGAGGAGGGAAAGGGTTCTTAAACGGTGGCATTTTTGTGTGTGGACACGGATAAAGTTAGGTGGGATTTACCCTGGATAACCTTATCCGGCCGGCTTAGTGTAAACGGGGCCTAAGATACAGAGTTTAATGTTATTGATCACAGCTTTTCTTTTAGAATCAGAATCAGAATCAGAATCAGAATCAGCTTTATTGTCATTACGCAAGGTAACGAGATTGAGGCCATTCCATACAGTGCGATGTGTGCATGCTAGAAAAACAATGTGCAAATATATAAAAATATAAAAAATGTAGAAGTGCAATGAATATGGTGTGAAACGAATATATACATGAAAAAAAAAAGTTAGGGAAGTGATTAAGGTATCAAATTAAAGGCCTGTTGATGCTTTTCGATACATTATAGGCATATTACACACATTTTGAAACATATCTTCATCGAGGAATGTTTTTTTTAAACCTTCCAAGAAAAGTCCCATTGAGATTAAATATCCTTTAGTATATTACCTTATTGAATACCAAAGGGGTGGAGTGTTTGATTTGACTATTGGTATCAATCCACAAGTGTAACACATCTCAGGGGTCGAATTTAAACACGACCGCCCTTGTGATTTGCTGTAATGCCCTAAAAATTGACCCTTGACTTTTTACTTGTTAATGGAGTAGGGATGTAACGATAAATGGTATAATGATAGACAGCGGTAAAATTCCAGAAGGTTAGTCACACCGTTTAAATTTTTATTTACCGAAAAGCCGTCATTTAGTAATGCATTTTAGGCAACTGCTTACTTTATGAATACTGAAGCGCCGCAGAGTCTGCGCATGCGCACTTGAGCCATTCGGCTCGGGAAACATGGCGGCGACTCCATGGACTTTGTTTTGAAAGTGTTCCCTCCGAGCTAACGGAGCCGATCGCTTCGTTTCAATCGCTTCTACTTCAGTGGAGTCTTGGTGTGCTATTAAAAGCTCAAGGAGAACAATATTTGATGTTGCAGTTTCATTTTGAACGTGCAGCTGGCGTCCTTCCGCCAGCTGCTGGGACTGAGAGTTACCATGCATAAGGCGATGCGTCGGGAACGTAGTCACAACTTATTTATAAAGTCTTTAGTTTGTTTACTGGGATGTTCACCCGTCCTTTATTTAACAGCTAACTTTGTTAGTGTTCCAATAACATCAATACTAGCTCAAATGTTTTGTCATCTCACCGAATTGAACGCAGGCTGAGTTGTCCGTGAGGCACAAAGATTGTGTGTTAGAGGTGAGGTATCACTTCTCTTTATTTTTGTTGGCCAAACTGTTGCACTGAAGTACATGGTTGTTGTTGAAAAACAAAGCTTGTTTAGTTGACTTTATCTTTATTAGTCAAACTGCTTTGTTTTATATTGATATCAAAAGAGTAAACACCATGTTTTTTTTTTACATTACTTGTTTTTTTTCCATCCCACAAAGTAATTACTTTACAAAACATTTATGTGACATAGCATTTTGTTAATGTTTTATGGTGTATAATTAATTCTTATATGACATATTTCTACTCAATGGAGCTGTTCTGATACAGCATGTACATGTACACACATTAGGACATTTAAATGTAAATAACTTAAAAAAATACATCTCTCTATGAAAATGTAAAACTAGAGATAAAGGCATCATGTAATAAAAAAATCTGACACGCTGATACTATTAATGAACAAAAACACAAATATTTGTCTTTAAAAATATATAGATCCAGAATGTAGAACATTTTTACTAGATATTACAAATTACATGATGGCGTCGCATTTACACCCAAACACTGCTTTACCAAACATAGTTAATAGTCATGATTAATAATTGTGATTTCAATATTGATAAAAATAATCTTAATCATTATTTTGTCCATAATCGTGCAGTCCTATGCATAAGACTTGACCTCATATTAACACTATTTTTATCTATATCGACAAAAAGTGCAGTTACGTCTTATATCCATAAGATGCCATCTTGCGAGTTTTTCCACATTTATTTTCATTTCTTTATAGTATTCTTTTGTTTCTGCCATATTACTTTGTTTATAATGCTTGTGTTGCTTTCATATGCACATTCAGCTTTCTACTTGAGGCACATAAGGTATATAAATTTTGAATGTGTGTTTAAAAAAAAAAAAAAAATTGGTTAAAGGGTTTGGGACGGCGTGGCGCAGTGGAAGAGTGGCCGTGCGCGACCCGAGGGTCCCTGGTTCAATCCCCACCTAGTACCAACCTTGTCATGTCCGTTGTGTCCTGAGCAAGACACTTCACCCTTGCTCCTGATGGGTGCTGGTTAGCGCCTTGCATGGCAGCTCCCTCCATCAGTGTGTGAATGTGTGTGTGAATGGGTAAATGTGGAAGTAATGTCAAAGCGCTTTGAGTACCTTGAAGGTAGAAAAGCGCTATACAAGTACAACCCATTTATCATTTATCATTTCAGTATAAGTCGTTTTTGAAAATTTTAGGCACATTTAAAATGACCGCGATAATAATAACCGTTATTATATATATATACATATATATGTATGTATATATATATATACATATACATACATATATATGTATATATACATATACATACACATATATATATATATATATATATATATATATATATATATATATATATATATATATATATATATATACATATACATATACATATATATATATATATATATATATATATATACCGGTATATGTATATATATGTGCGCTTTGGAGCCCCTGCCGCGAAAGAAAATAATGTTTGTCTTGGTGCCTTTCCAACTTGCCTTGGTGCCCTAAAATATGAGCCTCCTTTAAGGCAACACTTGCCTTGACCTTAAAAAGTTAAAATTCTAGGCCTGCACAAGTATAATGGTAACCTGACTCTCCCCAGATCCTTGTAGTTCGCTGAGCTCCACACAAGGATCTGGGCTCGAAGGCAATGCAAACTCCTTCAAAATAGCAAAAAATAATGAACCAATCAGGATCGCCGGGCGGGATTTCATAGATGTGACGTTGACTATGGACTGGACTCTCACTATTATGTTAGATCCACTATGGACTGTACTCTTACAATATTATGCTAGATCCACTCGACGTCCATTGCACCCGTCGGCCGGAGGGGGGGGTCCCCTCCAAAGTTTCTCATTGTCCCATTGGGTTGAGTTTTTCCTTGCCCTGATGTGGGATCTGAGCCGAGGATGTTGTGGCTTATGCAGCTCTTTGAGACACTCGTGATTTAGGGCTATCTAAGTAAACATTGATTAATTGATTGGTTCAAACAACAAAGGTGGCTCGCAGCGAGGAGTCGTGTGCTGACATATTTTCTTTGCACAAACGACATCGATCGTCTACTGACATTGCTGCGTTGTTCCAGTAAAAGTTCTCTAACTTTTCGCTCTGTCGTTATCTAATATGTCAGATGTTCTGTTTTGGATTTCCCAGCGTCACGTTCATCAGCGTCACGGGTTGATTTTGATTTGAGTGGTTGAAGTAGCACGTCATTCAAGATAACGGACAAGTGGTTTATCCAATCACCTACACTGATTTTTTTTTTTACAAGGCCCTGCCTTCTGAAATACATCTCCTATTGAGAAGTCCCAGATCCTTGTGTGGAGCTCAGTGAACTACAAGGATCTGGCGAGAGTCAGGTTAGTATTATGACAGGCTGGGGAAAACCCTTATCCCTTGTGTAATGCTCATATTGTTGTTACTCAGCCAGCGTTTGTGGGTCTGATGGACCCGTTGCATTTTGTGGCTTTTAATGCCTCACAATCAAATACTTTTATGTTAAAATACAGATGTTTATTGGGATAAGGTAAACATCTGTTCGGTATTTTAACATAAAAGTGAGTTTAAAGCTTCTGTGAAAGGATTGCAGTCTACCTTGTCTGTATGCACATGTGTCATGTGAGCAAATTGTAATGTTGTAAATTTGATGTATTATTTACTGTTTTTAATGTAACCTTGCTGCTGCCCTTTTGGCCAGGTCTCCCTTGGAAAAGAGATATTTGATCTCAATGGGATTTTACCTGGTTAAATAAAAGCTAAATAAAATTGAAAAAACACTCTGTCCTCCTGTCTATGCCTGCTGTGTGTGTGTGTGTGTGTTACACAAAACATCAATTTCCACACTTCTATTAGCCCCGGGTCCAGTGGACCCGGGGCTAATAGAAGTGTGGAAAGACATCTTATATGTAATAGAAATATGTAGGGGGGGTGTATGGTGTGTGGTCATTAAATATGTATTCTGATAGATGTTCTTCACAGAAAGTGAGCCAAAGTCAGTGAGTCTCAGTTTGAAAAATTAATTAATTGTATAATTTTTCTTTTAATAAAAAATGAAAACGGGTCCCACAGACCCGAACACCACACAAGTTCAACATTTGATTAATATGGGATAAACAATATGATACAGAGTTTATAGTTAATGATCACAGCTTTTGTTTTAGTTAGGGAAGTGATTAAGGTATCCAATTAAAGGTCAGTTGATGCTTTTAGATACATTACAGGCATAACATTACACACATTTTGAAACATCTTCATCAAGGAATGTTTTTTTAACCTTTGTTTATCCAGGACAAGTCCCATTGAGATTAAATATCCTTAATTATATTACATTGTTGAATACCAAAGGGGTGGAGTGTTTGATTTTTGACTATTGGTGTCAACCCAAAAAGTGCAACACATCTGATATGATTGCTAAGTCATTTTAGGGGTAAACAATCAATAACATGTTAGTTTACCTCTCAAACTCATGCGGGTGAAGCCGGTGGCCTTGTTGGATCAGGTTGTCCCAGTGGAGAAGCTCCTCATAAGCGTGGTGCTCGTCCCACCTAGCCGCCATGCTAGCACGTTCTCCTTACGAAGCTTTCACCTGTATTGGAAATGTCTTAAGTCAAAAAAGTGAAAATCATTTGGGTTATATTTTTTAAAAACAAAAAATATGCTGGTATTATGACGTTATTCATTGTATAGCTCGTTGTCTTCGAAACGAGCGAAGGCTAGTGTTTATAGCACTGGCGCATTTCTTTGCTAGCCAGTTGGCTATTATCTGGCACGATTATCTCGGGTCATGTTGCTTTGAACTGCGGCCATTCTTATTTGGTAATGTCCGTCCCTGCAAGGTGTTTACACTCTCCTCTATATGTTCAGGGCTTACCTTGGTCAAAAACCGAGTAAATCAGTTTACACTGCCGACCTTTTTGACGCGGATACCTTTTTGTCGCTTAGCAGTCGGTGACGAGTCGCTGACATTTGACGTCATAAACAGCGTGCTCGTCAGATACATTCTAAACGAAAGATTGTAAATTTAGGAGGATCCGACATAAATTATTTGTCACACAACCTCATTAAACCAATATTTTTACATTTACATGTGCGTATAGAAGTTTAAAAAATAAAATTAAAGAACGATATCTAGTTGGTTTCATTCTAACAATTGAAGATTGAACAAAAATAGCACCCCGAGTTATCTCTCACTGTGATAACATCTTTGACTGCGTATCCGCCATTTCGGAAAGCCAATGGTCAAAATATGACAATAAACGACGATAATCTACACTAACGTTTTACCAATGTCTTGATATCTTCCGATTTTAACGTCGACAGCGTTAACTGCATTTATATTACAGATAGACGACAGACTTAATGTCGTAAGAAAAAATGAGAACGTCGGATTTATACATAAAAAACAATCATAATATTAACAGTTCAAAAAAGGGATGCATTATCTTTGCTTTTATTTTGTTTTACATTGCTACGAATGGCTATTTTGTAATCACAGGAAGTTGTCATCTATCGCCACCTAACCGCCATTCTGATTGATTGAAACTTTTATTAGTAAACTGCACAGTATAGTACATATTCCGTACAATTTACCACTAAATGGTAACACCCGAATACGTTTTTCAACTTGTTTAAGTCGGGGTCCACGTAAATCAATTCATGATAAGTAAATCAATTATTGGTCTGCGCATGCGGCCATCAATTCTTTCAAATTTAAAACTTATTTTGCGACATGAAAGCCAGTCGCAAATTCTTACCCATAGAAAGGAACACTATTTTAATCAATCAATCAAAGTTTATTTACACAGCCCTAAATCACGATCGTCTCAAATGGCTGCACAAGCCACAAAGATCCTCGGCTCAGATCCCACATCAGGGCAAGGAAAAACTCAACCCAATGGGATACACTGGGAAACCTTGGAGGGGACCGCAGATGTGGAGACCCGGGCACCCCCACCCCCTGGGCGACCGGTGCAATGGACGTGGAGTGGATCTACAAACCCTGTTTCCATATGAGTTGGGAAATTGTGTTAGATGTAAATATAAACGGAATACAATGATTTGCAAATCCTTTTCAACCTATATTCAATTGAATGCACTACAAAGACAAGATATTTGATGTTCAAACTCATAAACTTTTTTTTTTTTTTTTTGCAAATAATAATTAACTTAGAATTTCATGGCTGCAACATGTGCCAAAGTAGTTGGGAAACGGCATGTTCACCACTGTGTTACATGGCCTTTCCTTTTAACAACACTTAGTAAACGTTTGGGAACTGAGGAGACACATTTTTTAAGCTTCTCAGGTGGAATTCTTTCCCATTCTTGCTTGATGTACAGTTTAAGTTGTTCAACAGTCCGGGGGTCTCCGTTGTGGTATTTTAGGCTTCATAATGCACCACACATTTTCAATGGGAGACAGGTCTGGACTACAGGCAGGCCAGTCTAGTACCCACACTCTTTTACTATGAAGCCACGTTGATGTAACACATGGCTTGGCATTGTCTTGCTGAAATAAGCAGGGGCGTCCACGGTAACAATGCTTAGATGGCAACATATGTTGCTCCAAAACCTGTATGTACCGTTCAGCATTAATGGCACCTTCACAGATGTGTAAGTTACCCATGTCTTGGGCACTAATACACCCCCATACCAGCACAGATGCTGGCTTTTCAACTTTGCGCCTCTAACAATCCGGATGGTTCTTTTCCTCTTTGGTCCGGAGGACACGACGTCCACAGTTTCCAAAAACAATTTGAAATGTGGACTCGTCAGACCACAGAACACTTTTCCACTTTGTATCAATCCATCTTAGATGAGCTCAGGCCCAGCGAAGCCGACGGCGTTTCTGGGTGTTGTCGATAAACGGTTTTCGCCTTGCAAAGGAGAGTTTTAACTTGCTATTACAGATGTAGCGACCAACTGTAGTTACTGACAGTGGGTTTCTGAAGTGTTCCTGAGCCCATGTGGTGATATCCTTTACACACTGTCACTTGTTGATGCAGTACAGCCTGAGGGATCAAAGGTCACGGGTTTAGCTGCTTACATGCAGTGATTTCTCCAGATTCTCTGAACCCTTTGATGATATTACGGACCGTAGATGGTGAAATCCCTAAATTCCTTGCAATAGCTGGTTGAGAAAGGTTTTTCTTAAACTGTTCAACAATTTGCTCACGCATTTGTTGACAAAGTGGTGACCCTCGCCCCATTCTTGTTTGTGAATGACTGAGCATTTCATGGAATTTACTTTTATATCCAATCATGGCACCCACCTCCCAATTTGCCTGTTCACCTGTGGGATGTTCCAAATAAGTGTTTGATGAGCATTCCTCAACTTTATCAGTATTTATTGCCACCTTTCCCAACTTCTTTGTCACGTGTTGCTGGCATCAAATTCTAAAGTTAATGATTTGCAAAAAAAAAATGTTTATCAGTTTGAACATCAAATATGTTGTCTTTGTAGCATATTCAACTGAATATGGGTTGAAAATAATTTGCAAATCATTGTATTCTGTTTATATTTACATCTAACACAATTTCCCAACTCATATGGAAACAGGGTTTGTAGTTAATAGTGTGAGAGTCCAGTCCATAGTGGGGCCAGCAGGGGATCATCTTGAGTGGAGACAAGTCAGCATCGCAGAAACGTCATCAACTGATGCACAGATGAGTGGTCCACCCCGGGTCCCGACTTTGAACAGCTAGCGCGTCATCTGTGGTCACCTAATAACCTCTCCACGCAGGAGAGGGGGGCAGAGCAGAAGAGAGACGGCAGGTCAACTGGCCTAAAAGGAGGGTCATATTAAAGGCTATAGTGTATACAAATGAGTTTTAAGATGGGACTTAAATGCTTCCATTTTAGAAGATGATGTTATACATTTATTATTGAACCAGCGTTTGCATTACAAAAGGCAGGGCAAGGGATTAAAGAAGTTCATTGCACTACTTGATAAAGTATTACTAATAACTCTCATACAAAATGTACAAATGTTTGTTAAAAATTTCATCATAACAGGCCTTCAAATGGATTTTGGTTACACATACAATGCATCATGTAACTACTACAACACCATATTAACGGTATTTCATAGTAAAAAAAACAAACAGCAATTTGCATGAAAGAAGAAAAAAAGTCAGCAAAATGCAATAAATCATAACTGTTGCAACATTTCTAGGGAAGCCATAAATAGTGGGACTGAGGTAATTGCTAGTGTATCAGGCAACATTAAACAAAACATTTCAAAAACACAAAAGATACATCCAGTCACCTTTAAATACACAGGGTAAAACAAAATAACTCTTTTCCATGGACATGACATGATTGGTACGTAAGAAAACACCTTTCAGTAAACATGATTTTTGATCTACAAAAACGACATTTGCTCCATCCTCATATGGTAACATTGCACTGCAACTGAAATAAAAATCAATTTCCATCAACTCTGATGCACTTTTTGTGTAAGGCCTGCGTTCGGTTGCCATACGGAGACAAATGACGTGTGATTAATAGTGATACGTTACATCACAAATCCTGTCCTGGGTGAATAGGAGTTACATTATAGCATAGGGGAAATGGCCTTGCAGAGATCATAGTTTATGCATGTGGGCTGTTGTGGAAGGGACTCCATACATACAGAAAGAAGCACGCAGGCACACAAAAAGTATATTATTTGCCGTTGCAAAGTCGGTCTCCCCAGCATTCACTCACAGTGCACAATATTTTTGTTACCCCACACAAGCTGATCTCATTCGGAGGAATGCCAGAATACACATACCAAAATAAAAATGAACAGAGTACGTCAACTGAAATACGTCGGGAGGACAGGATGTGCGGTCAGAGGTGGAGATACTTCCAGTACATTTCACTAGAATGGCGCACACAAAATCTTTGGACTGCCATTCCTCCTGTAATGTGTTACGAAAACAGTACAAAATCTTTCAAACAAGTCTTTTCTGTTCGGCGTCTGTGAGTCTGTTGTGCACGCTGTGTTTTCGAAGGCCATTTAATTTTTTTGTAAAGTGTGCGCACACAAGGCAGAGCGGAGTGGAGGGCAAAATATAGTCCAGCTTGCAACTATCAGTAGAAAGTTGTACAGTTCATTGCCATCTGGGATGTGCCACAAAGGAATACCGGTCCAATGTATGTCCTTGACGATGTCCGTTTAGTGCACCCAAAAACAAGTGAAGGATTGTGGGGCGGTGGGATGGTCACTCAGAATCCCGTTGGACCTCCGATGCATCAGCTCGACAAATAGGACAAGTACGGTTAGCCTGGGCCGAAGACAGAATAAACAGATGGGTCACAATTTAAATACTATTGAGAACCTTATCATAATTTTTCAATTGTGTCAAGCTTGTTGTTGACTAGCACTTGCTCCAAATAAAGAGTATATTCTGCTTTAGGATATTGTATGTCTTTATTACCTACCCTGCTCTGTAGGGGTGTTACGATACAACTTTTTCCCCTTCCGATAGCCATATCAGAGTCAGAGCCTTGAGTGTTGGCCTATACCAATATTAATCCGATATATCAGCAGGAATCATAATACATACTTTTATTATTTTGTCGTGTGGATTGTTGGAAAAGGTTAGATCAAGTAAAATTAGTCAAACAGATAAAAATGGGTAAAAAACACTAACCTAACAGCATAAAAGTACATACTTTATGGTGTGGTGTGTAATGTTAAAACAGGCTTGATCAAGTGAAATTACTCACAGAACAATGTCTAGTAACAATTACTTTCATCCTATTGATTTTTTGAACGTTGATGTTCCAGGTAATCTTATTTTCAGTGAATGTATAGGATAGGCAAATATAAGCCTTGGTTTCAGCCTATTCCTTTTCGGTCATTCTTTTTCTTTTCTTTTTGTGTAAATGTGTATGGTTGTTAAATATGTCTAATCTGTACTGTTAAATTGATCACACAAAATGGTTGATTATATGACCGAAATGAAGTCATTTCATTCATTCCACTAACTTTATGACAGATTTATGGTTTTAAAGTGGAGTGATAATTTGTTTTGACGACACAAGTAGTCATAATAATTCATAAAGACCATGAAGCAGTAAGTTGAATGATGCGGACACGTTTGTTACTGAATACTTTCCAATACGCTTCTGCCTTGTATGTGTAAGTAATAAGCAACTATAATTATTCCATGCAAATGTGGTGTTTTAGACTGCAAAATTGCTTAAGAACTCTTATTATGTTTGTTTAGCTTGCATGCTATTGTGTATCTGTTAGCTCCTACTAGCCTATAGCCTACTATGTTTATCTTTTTAAAATGACTTTACTAAAAAAAAAATAAAACATGAAAAGATCAACCAGCTTATTAGAGGACATTTAAATGCTAAATGGCTGTATAGCTTTGCACAAGTAAACACGTTGCAGGGCTGCTTATATAAAAGATTTTAGAAGCAAGCAGACAATAATTGTTTTATTTTAATAATTTTTTTTAATTGGACTGATATACAATAATGGATCGGGACACCCCAACTGGTCTACACTAACACAATTACACTAAGGTTAGCTCCCTTACAATTGCACCACGGCATGTACATTACTCATCTCATTCTTAGTGTCTCGTGTTGGATGGAAACAAGAAGTTGGAATATTTTAAGCGCATAAAAATTCCAACTCACCTTAAGCCACTTGTCTACACATTTGGCATGGAACTCATGATTACAGGGTAGGACTCTTAAAAGCTGGCGAGACTCAAAGTCACACATACAAACCACACACCTGGAAAATAAAGTTGGAACCATGTTACACAATAATAATAAGAGTTTTTCAGCACAAGTACATGACTTTGAGGTACTCACAGTGTTTGCTCAGACTGATGGTTGTTGGGGTTGAACCTGTAAGATGGGAGCTGTTCTATATCTGCCTTAGTTAAGCCACGAGGCTTGGCCTCTCCAAGACGCTCAGCAAGGTTCAGCAAGGCCTGGAAGGTTTACATACAGAGGGTCAATGTTTTGAACAATCCATGAATGAACCACTCCCTTTCCACAAATAACATGGCTTTTTGGTGTGGATTTTCAATTCAATTGTCATTACAAAACAAGTTTTAGTGATTGCCAAACTACCTCATAGTTCTCCACCTCTCCGTCGTCCACATCCAGCTCAAGACTGATAGTGGGAGCTACATTTGGTGGGACAGGGAGCATGGACCTGGTTGAAAAGAGGAATAATGTCATTGTTTTCTTGATAACTTCCACTGCATGGTTGCAACAGAATAAGGTTACTTACAAGAAGTAAGGCAAAAAGCTGGGGTGGTAGCTTGAAGGTGGCACAGTCTGCTGGGAGCGGTAGCGCCGGCTGGTGAATCGTCGAGGCAAGAAGTGGGGATAGGGCTGAGAAAGATGGGAGAGAGAGAGAAAGTGGATTCCTCATGATTTTGAACCGCACAGATTACTGCTGACATAACATAACTTAATGTACTCACCATTGTGAAGAGCTCCTGTGACAGGGGGTCATGGTGTGAAAGAAAGTGGAGTGGTGTTGAGGGTGGGAGGGCAGTGGGAGGCTGGTGGTGATGATGATGGTGGTGGTGATGGCCGTAGCCGAAACCTCCACCTACCGACAGCTGCTCTCCCAGAAGTTCGACCTCATTTTCAATCCTCTGTAACGGCTTAGGAACAAAAATGTATATCAATACTTGCAAGGGAAGACACAAATCAACATTAAATAATAGATAAATGTATTACCGATCGTGGCTGTTGGGTCTGGAAAGGCAAGAACTGGCCATGGGTGTGAATGTGTGGCGGGTGATGGGAGAGATGAGGTGGAGGGGGAAGAAGGAACTGAGGGTCGCTGGACAGCAGAGAAGGAAAGGCATAGGGCACTGGCAAATGTTGCATTGAACATGCCTGCAGCATCTGAACAAGGAGGCATAAAACAATAAATGAATGTGTTAGTGGGAGATCCTTCTGTACCACATTTTGCCACAAGGTGGCACAAACGTCAAACAAAACCCTTGCAATTGCACGTTCTGTAAGTGGCAACAGTATTGCTGAGTTGCAACCACGTGACCTTGAGGCCTTGAGACATGCTCTGATGAAAGGCAAACATTCAACATTGCTACTGTTTATTTACCTTTAACAGCGCATATGTGGGCGTATTTTAAAGGTTTAGTGGTGAATATAAAATATATTATTTGTACTTATATCAAGAAATAGCTGTATGTGATGGAGTGGATCCATACACTCTTGGAAGAAATACTTTTCTCAAGGATTAAATAATTTAACATTGCAAAAGTGGACCGTACAAGCCTTTTGGACCACCAAACTTAATTCTGCAAGCACAAAGGTTTCTTTGGGTCCACAAATTAAGCCATGAAAGACAAAACTGGACTTATAAATCAGTAAGTAACATATTTGATGACGTTAACGAGTGCCGCCATTGCCGTGTGCTCATTATCAATGTTGTCAGGTAATTCACTTGTATAAGTTTCATTATTGCAGTTAATCTCCTGTTGCAAGTTATACATGTTGCAGTTTTCTGTAATTTAGTGTCTCAGTTGTTTCAAGGATGTGAAGTTAATGTGTTGTCTTAATGTTTAGCTACTTCCCTGAACAATGTTTAGTTTCCAACAATATTCAGCGATATCAAGATACAGTACCGGTATGTTGTTTCTATGGAATACGCAGCCTACGAGCGGATTTATTAAACTAGTTTATTAATACTCTTTGGCGATGTTTTCTTGATGCATATGTGCTACAAAAATAACTGTGTGGAATGCAGACGTTTCCTACTGGAAACTGGTCCTATGTAAATACATAGGAAATAAAGCAATCAATTAAATTATAATCAATCAATCAATCAATCAATCTTTATTTATATAGCCCTAAATCACAAGTGTCTCAAAGGGCTGCACAAGCCACAACGACATCCTCGGTACAAAGCCCACATACGGGCAAGGAAAAACTCACCCCAGTGGGACGTCGATGTGAATGACTATGAGAAACCTTGGAGAGGACCGCATATGTGGGTAACCCCCCCCCTCTAGGGGAGACCGAAAGCAATGGATGTCGAGTGGGTCTGACATAATATTGTGAGAGTCCAGTCCATAGTGGATCCAACATAATAGTACCGGTAAGATAAACTTAATACACTAATAAACTTCTACAGCCTATTTTAAGTTCATACAGACGTTGACAAAGTGGTCACCGCAAACGCAATCGTATTGTTGACTCGGCTCGACTCGACAAGAAGCAACATTTATCTGCAGTTTTTGTCTGTTAACACATGTTTTCCCTTTGTGATGGCCTATCTTATGAACTCAGAAATAAATGAATCCCTATTGAAACCATTTCCACAGGCGAGAACAGTACATGTATGCTGCATTTTCACTCTGCTTTCAATTGACTATTGCCTAGGCGTATTTACCCACCATGTGCTCAATTCCGAGGCGTCACGTGCAACCCAACAATTGCAGACTTAATTTCTCCTAAAGAAACAGCCCACACACTCCCACAGTCAAACTGTGCTCTCACCGGGTGGTAGTGCTGTCCAGTGCTGAAGACCACACTGCAGGCAGGAACTTGTTGTTGTGTAGAGCAGTTGGGGGGAAGGTGACCGTTACACAGCGGTGCTGCAATGCCGTGAGGAGCGACTGGGGTCACAGTATAGGAGACAGGTACACTGCCCTGCTGGAGCTGAAGATAAGCCATGTAACGGTTAACACATGCACACACACTCACGCACACACACATAGTTGTACCATACCTGTTCATGCAAGTCTAAGACCATGGCCTCTTGCTGTGACGTTGCGTGATGCTGCTGCTGGTGATGACTATGGTGGTGATGGTGGTGATGTGCAGCTGGATGCAGTAGCCGTGGGGACATGGTGGGAGGATGGAAAGCTCGGAGATCCTCTGAACCAGTTCCAGGTGTGGGGGGTTGACTGTAGGTGCTGGGAGTGTGCGTGGGGTAGAGTGAAGGATGTGGGTTGTGGTGTAAGTTTTCGTCCTGGAGATCCGATGGGGACAGGCGGGGTGTGGGTCCTTGCGGAGAGGACTGATGAGGAGGCAAGTGGCGAGAAGGTCTCGACATGCGGCCGCGCGGACGCCTGGCGGGGGGGCTGAAAGAGGGATAAAGGGTTTATATTTAGGGATCATATATGCCAACATTTAGCAGTAGGAATAAGTGGAAGAAGTCTGTAAAACGGTACCTGCGCCTGTGGCGAGCAGGCGTAAGAGATCGCTCTTGGTTGTACTGTGCGTGGGGGTGAGACACTCTCCTGCTTGGAGGTCCTGACTCCCAGGGGCGGATGGGGGGAGAAGGGGTGGATGGTGGCGGGGTGGAAGAGGTTAGCTGTTCTAAGACAGCCTGACTGGACAGCCTCTGGCGCTTTGGACTGGGGCTTTCCTCACTCTGTGTAAGGAGGGGCGGAAAATGGAGGAGAGTGAGAAAGGGGGATGAAGAGGGTGCTGTTAGTGACCATGGCGCTCCAATCAAATCAATATCACTGTGCTCTCCTATCTCTCTGGCCAACAATCCATACAACTGCTTGACACTAAATATCTTTGTGACTCATGGTATTTCCTGTATGTGCACACCTCTATGTTGGTTTGTTATCGGAGTGTATGTGCGTTTGTGTGCGTGGGCACATTACACCACAAGTGTTCAGACGCCCTCGGGGTTCGGAGTCACTTCCTCTAGCAGTGAGTAAATGCAAGAGGCAAGACAGTCTCTCACAGGCCCATAAGGGAGTCATTCATACATACACACGCCCAACTTGACGTCTCAACTTTCTCAAAGAGCAGATAAAGACACGCGCGCGCACACACACACACACACACACACACACACACACACACACACACACACACACACACACACAAGTAGTCATCCAGGTGGAGAGTACAGATTCTCAGTCAGCACTATCAAGTCATCGGTGACTCATGTCCCTTACTATAAGGCCAATGACTCTCACACTTGGTGGCGCAACACTGACTCAAGCTCATGTGTCAGCACTTAGACATCCCTCCAGTACATGTGCTCGGCAGCATGGAGGAGAAATAGTGAAGTACTGCCAACTTTTAGACACAATTCAAATTCCCAGAAAATACTCATGGAACAGTTTGAACCACTGTCAAGTTTGTCATGCATGGGATTGTGAGCTCAGTTCAGCATCAAATAATTATTTAACCCTGTGTGTTTTTGCTTTTTTTTGTCTATTTGAGGCGGTTGTTTAACCAAATGAATCAATCTCAACATTAGCGAGAGAACATGAAGAGATAAGAGAAGTACACACCAGAAGTTAGGTAATGTAAAAGCACTTGCAGTGAAACTCTAGCCACGCTTGTTACCAATGTATCATTACAGGGCCTTTTGAAATGTATAGTAAGTTTCTTTCAATAAACTGTGTACAGAGTAAATCTGCATTCTTTTCCAAACGCTTGCATTGCACATCCTCTTCCCTCTATTGTGACTGGTCAAGGGTCTAGAGTGGACTCTAAGTTAATCTCTTGATATAGAGTGTCCACATCGTGTACGAAGAATGGCTTACAATGTTTTAAACATGTACATAAGTCTGAAAAGTTACAAATGTAGAATATAACTTCTTAAAGATAGCACCTGATTGTTTTACTAGACCTTTTAACATATACACCTTTGCAAAACACCTTTATTTATTTTATTCTTATAACGTTTTAATATTAACAGTGGTTAGCTTGCTATTATTTTCCAATTTTATGTCTGTTGGTAAGTGTAAATGTAAAAATTGCCCTTACAGTTCCAAAATTTTAACAAATCAATGACCAACCAGCATCCTGCAAAGTATTGTGTTCAAGATTCCACTGTAGTTTGAGTGCACCAGGTGTCACAAGTTTTATCACCTGAAGTGACAAGAAAAATGTGGGCTGGCAACTTTGACATATACACTGCACCACCACTTCCCCAACCCCTGCTTCCACCTACCCTCTTATGGGAGAGACACGCTGGTAAAGTGTGATAAAAAATTACTCAGCGGCTGTGACTTTTAACACACACATGCACAAAACTCTACAACCTTGAGAGTGGTGTGATAGCAAAAAGGAAACAGCTGGAGAACAGGCTTTAGAAACAGAAAGACGCACACGCACACACGGTTATGGAAACGCCTGCAGACATACAGTCACACATGGACAGCTGCCACTGTTTTGTGTTCTACAGCCTATAAAGAACAATACCTACTGAACCGGCTTGGAGGCCCACCGTGCTGTTCGAACAAGCCTGAACTGGACATATTTTCACTCGAGAGTCAAAGATGCCACAGCTTTGTGACTCTTAGCCACAAGTTGCATTGGAAGATAGCTGAGCTTGACCAGTTTTCAGCCAATGTAGATAGTAAATATTTATAGTAGTTAAAAATCGTCATGAATCAAAAAGATTGGAAGACACTGGCACAAAACATGCAAAAAGCATGATTATGTAACTGGAAACCAGTTGTCTCAGATGGAAACTTAAAGGAATTAACGGAAGGGCACCACCAGGAGTGGAGCCTGCGGCTTAATTTGACCCAACACGGGGAACTTTACCTGGCCCGGACACGGAAAGATTGACAGATTGATGTTTTTTCTTGCAAGGCCCTAACCACATACGCTAGTCTCCATGGAGAATCATGGCTCCGCTCTTTAAAGGGGAACATTATCACCAGACCTATGTAAGCGTCAATATATACCTTGATGTTGCAGAAAAAAATACCTTTTTTTTTAACCGATTTCCGAACTCTAAATGGGTGAATTTTGGCTAATTAAACGCCTTTCTATTATTCGCTCTCGGAGCAATTACGTCACAACGTGACGTCACATCGGAAGGCAATCCGCCATTTTCTCACTTTCGTCGATGTGTTGTCGGAGGGTGTAACAACACGAACAGGGACGGATTCAAGTTGCACCAGTGGCCCAAAGATGCGAAAGTGGCAAGAAATTGGACAAAATTTGTTCAAAATACGAGGCTGTGGGGAAAGCCGACGAAATGGTCAGTCGTTTGTTCCGCACACTTTACCGACGGAAGCTATGCTACGACAGAGATGGCAAGAATGTGTGGATATCCTGCGACACTCAAACCAGATGCTGACATCAACTCCAAAACTGGACAGATTAGCTTTCAGGAAAAGAGAGCGGATGAGGGTATGTCTACAGAATATATTAATTGATGAAAACTTTATTCATTACTCGCGGTTTTAAGTAAATTATTATACATAAACTGTGTTTGCCAATAATTTAGCTTAAAAACATAAATTTTTTTCAATCATTCGAGTACATTCGGGTAGTCTTGTGTAATGCAGTATTTTGTGTCTATTTAGGTATGATTAACCTGAGTGCTGTAATCGTGGAAAAATATATGTTCTTAGCGCGCCTGAAATGGGCTGTCTGCACTCTCAAAGTGCATGTTGTTGCCAAATGTATTTTATATGGTGTAAACCTAGTTCATAGTTGTTAGTTTCCTTTAATGCCAAACAAACACATACCAATCGTTGGTTAGAAGGCGATCGCCGAATTCGTCCTCGCTTTCTCCCGTGTCGCTTTCGTCGGTTTCGCTTGCATACGGTTCAAACCGATATGGCTCAATAGCTTCAGTTTCTTCTTCAATTTCGTTTTCACTACCTGCCTCCACACTACAACCATCCGTTTCAATACATGCGTAATCTGTTGAATCGCTTAAGCCGCTGAAATCATAGTCTGAATCCGAGCTAATGTCGCTATACCTTGTTGTTCGTTCCGCCATGTTTGTATTGGCATCACTGTGTGACGTCACAGGAAAATGGGCGGGTGTATATAACGATGGTTAAAATCAGGCACTTTGAAGCTTTTTTAGGGATATTGCGTGATGGGTAAAATTTTGAAAAAAACTTCGAAAAATAAAATAAGCCACTGGGAACTGATTTTTAATGGTTTTAACCCTTCTGAAATTGTGATAATGTTCCCCTTTAACATTAAAGGGGACATGTAATGATTCTAATCTACATTTACCACCTTTCTTGCAGTCTACATAATATGTATTGGATATACTTTGGTGTAAATTTAGCGAAAATTACGCTTTACAATCATATTTATAACCCTCTTTTGTGAGTCTTTATGCAAACGGACCGTGTTGGGGAGGCGTTCCCAAATTGCAAATGAAACTCTTCTCACTCCACCCTCTACAAGTGTCATAATTTATCTTTTGAAAATATACACTGTTAAATACAGTACAGGCCAAAGTTTGGACACACCTTCTCATTCAATCCATTGTCTTTATTTTCATGACTATTTACATTGTAGATTGTCACTGAAGTCATCAAAACTATGAATGAACACATGTGGAGTTATGTACTTAACAAGAAAAGGTGAAATAACTGAAAACATGTTTTATATTCTAGTTTCTTCAAAATAACCACCCTTTGCTCTGATTACTACTTTGCACACTCGTGGCATTCTCTCGATGAGCTTCAAGCACACATGTGAAGTGAAAACCATTTCAGGTGACTACCTCTTGAATGAGAAGGTGTGTCCAAACTTTTGATGTCCAAACTTTTGGCCTGTACTGGATATGTCTTGAAAACAAACATCACCATTATTTTTTTTCAGTCACGGTCGAAAATAAACCTCATAAACAATATATATATAATAAAGATTCGATGGTCACAACATGCTGTACTGTCCTCTTACTTCATTAGCGGCACACATAGCAAAACATGGCTGATGCTAATGCTCACGAGAGCATGATGTTCGCTCGAAAGAAAAGTGTTGTCAGTACTTTGGTTTTGAGACAACAGGCGTGGAGCAAATGACTGCATGCTGCAAAGTTTGTTTCAAAAAGGCCGCACCACAACAAACTTGTTCCAGCATCTAAAACCGAAGTCTCGAGCCAAGTGCGGGAAATACAACTCTTTACGAGGCGAACAACAACAGACAAACTACCGACTTAACATGCAGCTTACTTAGGTGGGATCATTTACACAAGGTATGTACGATGAGAACGAAGCACAATGCATAAAGCAATCACTAAAGCAGTTGCTCTGCACACCAGCAAGATGTGAGAATGAAAAAGGCTGCGTTTACTTTATCCACTTACTGAAACAAACTATAATCCTTTTATGTTTTACTTTATTTATTTGGATACAATGTATAATACAATATTTTGATTTACAGAAGTATGTTATTTAAGATAGAAGTTTGAACTTCATTGATCTCAATGTTGGAGATTATTTGAATGCAATGTGCAATGCTACATTTTTGTAAACAACTTATATCTGGCCTAAAAAGAACAACATTATACAAATTAGAATTTTGGTAGTATTTTAGCTTCAAACTGAATGAGCAAGATGAGCCCATTAACTAGGACGAACAAGCCAGTATGCCAAATTTGGGGAAAAATTATGGCAACAATGAAATACAAAACAATTAATTTGACCCAGTTTTTCCAATGAGGGGAAAAACTGCAATTCAAGATGTTCAATATCTATGGAAGTGCAAATTTTGCTAACAGAGATTGAGAGTCAGTTTTATTTTTATAGTTTGTTTACTTAGCCAGGATATGTTAAAGTTATTGACCTTCCAATTATGGTAAATGGGTTACATTTGTATAGCGCTTTTCTACCTTTAAGGTACTCAAAGCGCTTAGACACTATTTACACACACACACACACACACACACACACACACACACACACACACACACACACACACACACACACACACACACACACACACACACACACACACACACACACACACACACTGATGGCGGGAGCTGCCATGCAAGGCCCTAACCACGACCCATCAGGAGCAAGGGTGAAGTGTCTTGCTCAAGGACACAACGGACGTGACAAGGATGGTGGAAGCCCGGGATGTAACCAGGAACCCTCAGGTTGCTGGCACAGCCGCTCTATCAACTGAGCCACGCCATCCCAATGGTAAGAAATATCAAACAAGAATTTGAAGTCCATTGTGTTACTTGTATTATTATTCATTTTGATTACATTAGTGCTTAATTTGGTCCTAATTAATGTTGACAATAACATTGTTTATCAGCAATAAATTGATTACAGCCCATTTCTAATGGGAGGCACAGAGCGTTTGGCTGATCAGGTTATCTTAAGCAGTAATCGCTTACGCACACACTCGTACGCACGTTTTTGACATGACATGTGGGTGGGAACTTCACAGTGTAGCGTGAAAACTGGAAAAAAAAAACTAACTTTTTTGGTGAAATGTAAACGTCAGTGTAAGCAGCTTTGATGAGACAAGAAACAAGAGGACTTTTTGACAAGTGGGGCTAACCTTAGCCTGCAAAGCAATTATTAAAACCCAATGCATGCCTTATCAGTTTATTTTCTGGCAAAATAACTTCTTTACAATATCCTTCTTTAAAGTTCTTCAATACTTTTAACATAATACCAGGCACCCAAAAACAGCACTTTTTTGTGACAGCAGTGAGGAAAAAAATAAAAATAAAAAATATATATATAATACAGTGTGAAGCAATGAGGGAGAGGACCAGGCTGCCATTGGTGTTGCTTGGTGTAGGTGGAGATGTGTAGTTCTGTAGTGGGTGGCATCTCCAATGACAGAAGAAAATAATAAATGACATTGGCACATTTTGTTTGTGTTGGTTTTGTTGCTCATTTAAAAATACTGCATAATCTTAGTTTCCAGTGCCAGGGAATAGAAACAGAGTGTAAGTCTTAAGGAACAAACTCACCCCTTTTTCTATTTATTCTTCTTGTACTGTGCATGTGTAAAGATGTGGAACATATGTAGCATAATCCCACAAGGTTCTACAGTATCTTGAGCTACATGTCCTGGGTACCGTTCCTAGAGAGAGTAGAATGCTCTTCTTCAGTGGCGGTTTTATATTCTGAAAGTCGGCATTATCCATTTATTAGGCACACTGTTGGAAAACGTAAGTACTCTTGCTGTCAGCCTTCTAATTTCTCCGCTAAAAGCATTGAGTGGAACCTCTAAAACAAAACAAAAAATAGTCCACATGATTCATTAGAAAACATTTAAACTAGTTAAAGGGCACATATATACAATTTTTTTTTTTTTGCTTATATATTTTTTTATTGTTTCTCCTGGTCAACTCATACATTTGTGCAGTCACTTCTTGCCAGAGAAATTTCCACGCTCAATCCTAACTGTCCAATTGCCCAATGAGTAAACTCGGTAGCAGCCAGGAATGATAAGTCAGATAAGCACACTCAGGAAATTAATAGAAAAACAATAAAGCAGAATATTGATAACAGTGCCCTGTGCTTTTAAATAAAAACAAAACCTCCTACACTCCATTAAATAAGTCAAGTTAAAAGGTATCTTTGCTGACAAGGGGTAATGTCATAAGTTTATAGTATTTTAACAAAATGAGCCCCCCCCCCCCCTATTTTTTATCACCAGTCTAGGGTGTGGGGTGGTTGTATAGGATATACTGAATTAAAAAATGGATGTATGGAATTATATGGATGTGTTCCAATTAGAGATGATACGATCAGGGATTTAGGCTGCCGACTCCAATACAATCGATCGATAGGTAGATAGACCGATATCAACAGCAATCACATGGATTAACAGCTTTTCCTGTATAGAATGTAACTGTTTGAGCAAAACAACATCAATCGAACACAATAACTTAAAAGCGCTACCACTTTGGTAAATGGACAAGCAGTAAAAAAAATGGATGGATGACATTAAAAAAAACAAAAAAAAGATTTTGAGACAATAAACATTTGACGTAATCACGCTTGTGTCGACCATATACTATATTTATATTACACTATATCTATACTATATCCTTAGTATCCGTACACCACCCATTTATGGATCAAGCCACCCTCACCTTACATACTGTATGCCTGGTCGCTACTTAAACACCAGAACATTGCTTTATTATCCTCTCTCTAGACCAGTGGTATCAAACTCACGGCCCACGAGACAATATATTGTGGCCCCCACCTTAATATGAAAGTTTAATATTAGTGCGGCCTGTGAGTTTTATATGAAGTGTGCGGAGCTGAAAGGGTGGGGTATGTGGTTCTCAGGGGCGGGACATCAACCACGTTTGATGCAAGCAGAGAAACATTTCTCAACGAGTGAAAGTGACAGCAGCGTTGCCATGGAGAGTTTTCTTCCGTGCCTGGCTGGCTGCCTTGTTTCTATTTTGCACACGCGGACATTAGTCCCAGCGTGCTGCGCTCACAACACTTCCAAAATAAAAACTTTTTCAAGTTGCTGCCGAACCAAGCAGGACATTATATCTGCTATTTGTCTCTCTCTGACAAAATAAATCAAAGTGATGCGTTCGCGGCGGGATAAAAGAATAGTAAGTAACTCAGTGTATCTTAATGTAGTCTGCATTCACATAGCAACACCTGTCCGTCGGCAGTAACAGTCCCCGGTAACCTGGACCAATTATATCGCACCGTTATTTGTGGGTCATTATATTTAATTAGCATCGCGCTATTTGCATTGTCTCACACAAAGAACACTGCAGTACATATATTCCTAAATGATGTCTTTTTTTAAAGTTAAAGTTAAAGTTAAAGTACCAATGATTGTCACACACACACTAGGTGTGGCGAAATTATTCTCTGCATTTAACCCATCACCCTTGATCACCCCCTGGGAGGTGAGGGGAGCAGTGGGCAGCAGCGGTGGCCGCGCCCGGGAATCATTTTTGGTGATTTAACCCCCAATTCCAACCAATTCCAACCCTTGATACTGAGTGCCAAGCAGGGAGGTAATGGGTCCCATTTTTATAGTCTTTGGTATGACTCGGCCGGGGTTTGAACCCACAACCTACCGATCTCAGGGCGGACACTCTAACCACTAGGCCACTGAGTAGGTAGGTTTTTGTCTCTATGGCTACGTTTACAACAACAACAACACTCCATGAGCAGTCGCCTATTTGCGCTGGCTCTCTCGGTACATTGTACCATCTACAAATGCCATGGTGTTCATGTCATCATGAAAGACATGAACATCGAGCACAAAAACAAAGGACACTGCCACCAGGCTATTATCCGCCGACCGCCGTGCTGGTGGTACAAGAAAAAGCGGAAATGACAACATTGCGGAAATGATGTTCTCCGTGCATCGAGGCATTATCCGTGCGCCGGATAAACACAACAGTGACACCAATTGGAATTAAGCTATATTCCACACCCCCAGACATTTATTTACTTATTTTCTTATTGGCCCCCCCCTCTGGAGCCAGGCCTGGAGGTGGTGCCCCCTCCATTAGGCTCACCACCCACAGGAGGGGGCATAGAAGTTAGGTAACCTGTGAGCTGGGCAACAGCCGAAGACAGGGCCCTTGGCGGTCCCCACCACGGCTACAGAAGCTAGCTCTTGAGACGTGGAACGTCACCTCGCTGGGAGTAAATGAGCCTGAGCTGGTGTGCGAGGTAGAGAAATTTCGGCTGGATCTAGTCGGTCTCAATTCGACGCACAGCTTTGGAACCAGTCCTCTCGATAGGGGCTGGACTCTCTTTCACTCTGGCGTTGCCAGCAGTGAGAGGCCACGGGCCGGGGTGGCATTACTCAGAGCCTGCTTGTTGAAGTTTAACCCGGTAGACGAAAGGGTAGCTTCCCTCCGCCTTCCGATGGGGGAACGATTCCTGACCGTTGTTTGTGCGTACGCACAAAGCAGCAGTTCAGAGTACCCGCCCTTTTTGGAGTCCCTAGAGGGAGTACTGGAGAGTGCTCCCTCTGGTGATTCCCTTGTTCTACTGGGGGACTTCAATGCTCACGTTGGCAACAACATTGAAAACTGGAGAGGCGTGACTGGGAGAAACGACCGCCCTGATCTGAACCAGAGTGGTGTTTTGTCATTGGACTTTTGTGCTCGTCACAGATTGTCCATTACAAACGCCATGTTCAAAAAAATAACACTTGGCACCAGCCCACCCTAGGCCGAAATTTGATGATCGACTTTGTGGTTGTATAATCGGATTTGCGGTCTTATGTTTTGGACACTCGGGTGAAGAGAGGGGCGGAGCTTTCAACCGATCACCACCTGGTGGTGAGTCGGCTCCAATGGTGGGGGAGGATGGTGGATAAAAGCTAAGATAAGCGGAAGTAGATGGATGGACCTTATTTTGTTTAAAAAAAACAAAAATACAGACATTTCAGCAGATTGGTATTTTTTTAACAAAGCTTTTATTGTGGGATACCTGATGTGGCCCAGCCTCATCGAGACTCCAGCAGTCCCCAGGTAAATTGAGTATGAGATCCCTGCTCAATACTCTTATTAATTTAATTCTAATTTCCTGTTAAAAGCTCCTTATAGGCAGTTTCTTCTTCACTTCTTATACTTTACTAAGCACTTATTTATTGGTGTTGTTTAAAGCTAGTTTATTGGATAGCTTTGTATCAGCAGGCCTACCTCTGGCTTGCAACATGTTTAGCCTCGTCCTCCAGTGATAATTGTACGTAAAGGTGAACTGCACTTTTTTTTTGTAATGTTGCCTATCATCCACAATCTTAATGAGAGACAAGAAGACAAGTTTTTTCGCATTCTAAATTAGTAAAAACCGGCTAGTTCGTGATGGCTGGCAACGCAGCTAATCACTTAAAAAAATGCATCTAAAAACCACCTACAATACTTCACCTACGTTCCTTAACCTGTATAGTAACCATGCTGGAGCGACATTGTTATTGTTAAAACGAACACAGGAACTTTTTTTTCCTAGCGTTGTAAGACATCGTCTTGGAATGCTATGCTAAGACAATAGTCGTGAGCGAGCTACGAAGGGCTTTAAAGGCTACAACACTGACTCCAATTAGCCGCATTTTGCAAGCGTTACTGATCATCTTTAGGCTCCTAAAAAAGACATGTGTTCTTGCCTTATTAATTATTGTGAACGATAGTATCTTAGAGGGGAATTTTGCTGAAGTAATGCAGTTTATTTGCTGTAATCAAGGTGATTCTTATTAGCTTAGAGCGGCTCCACACGGTGTATGGAAACACATAATTAGCTGCTGGCCGCTTGTCAGCTGAGGGACTACAAATAAAAACAGTGTCAGCCAGAGAGGATAGGCATTTGTGAATGGCATTAAGAGGCAGTAACCAGCAACGACGATCACATTTTTCACGAAACTCTCCCAATACTGATAGGTGGTCCATCGATCGGCACATCCCTAGTACCAATACAATTGTTGTCAATACTACTACCAAACCTTTAGTGTACAGGACTACTTTATTTTGGTTTTGTATTTATTAAAATGTATCTATGGCTTGGACATAGGGCACCCGCATTCCACCCCCACCATCAAACCTCCATGTGCCTCCAACGACCCCCTCTCTTCCTATTTCAAGCTTGCCCGAACCCCAAAACCCTTGGGACATCTACTGTGCCCATTTTCACATCCAAGCAAGCCTCTTCCATCCGAAGCCTGACATTCCCCTCCTTCCCCCTGCCACACTCACTCCTGAACCCTATTAAACGACCCCCATCTCTCCCACCACCGCTAGAACACCAGATAAGCTCAACTCCTCTTATTCTTCCTCCCCTGCCCCCTTTTTGCTAGATCCAACTGTCCTGTCCGAGACCCCAGCCTGAAATCGGGGGAGGGGGGGGGAGAAGAGAAGTCAAGATGTTTTTAGATAACGTGCGCACACACACACACACACACACACACACACACACACACACACACACACACACAAACACACACACACAATTGTCCATTAGTATGAAAGTTTGATGGGCCTGTCCAACAATGTTAGTGGAAGGCAAGTGTCGTCAGACAAAGACTGTGTGTGCGTGTGTGTCCTAAAGCAAAATGGCTTAACCCGTCTTACCTTGTACTAGAATGCTCTTGTTCACCACACACACCCAAATGTCTGGTCTAAACACGTTTCCAAAATGCCAGGGTATGTACATGAAGGGGGAAAAACAGCTCTGCTGACAGAACATCTTAGAAACAGTATGAACTGCACTGGGGGTAATACAGCACATTCTGCTGTACAAGGACCACACACAAGCTTCCTCGTTGCTTTAACTCTGTCCACAGTCAGCTGAGAGCAAACATCAGGCATTGAAGATATCCTGAAGCACGAGAACAGACACACCCAAATATGTTCTGTTTGGCTATGTCTACAACGGCAAACATAGACAAACTGGCAGGCAGCTGTTGAGACATTGCTGTTAATGCTGAGAGCCGAAAAAAGAGAGATTGCAAAAACACACCTTTAAAATAGAAACAGGCCCAAGTTTGTCAGTCAAAACAAATTGTGGGTGTAGCGCGCAAGGCAAATATGGTTATTTGCTTGAACAGAATCATTAATATTTGCAGGCATGCTTCCACAAACACCTCTCCCTCCCCCACATATTCTCTTTCCATTAACAAGATTTCAAAGCTCATTTTGTTTCATCTGCCACTGTTCCTCCCTTCCTTCCCCTCCCTTCCCTTCTCTCACTCTAAGCAAGCCCCACAGCTGGAGGTGAAATCATTAGCAAAACCCCCTCCTTGCTTTTGGCCTCTTGTCCCTCCCCACCTCCCCTGCAAGCTCTTTGCAACACCTTCCTCAGCATCCTGCCTTCCTCCCTCTTCTCCACTGCTTTGCATCTCATCTGCTTGTTTTAATACACCGCTTTGGCTACGTTATTAGATCTTTTTTTTTTTTTAAAAAAGACTGAAATTAGACCACAAATGTAGAATGAGTTGACCTTTTAGTTACAGAGCAACATCAGTGTAGTAGGAAAACATACTGTAGGAAGCCAATGTTTCTAGGCATTTATGTGGAGCTTACTATACACTAAGTAAAAATGCATGTTTCATGCACAGACAACACTATGTTACTGACTGCAAACTAGGGCTGCAACAAACGACTATTTTGATTGTCATCGAGTCGTCGACTTTGGCCCCATTTACGCTGCCAAAACAAATTTTTCTGCCAGTCTAAACCCTCCAAAGGGCTTCAAATCTGATATTTTCGCATCAGATTCAGACCACATCAGGAGGTAGCCTGAATCCGATTGGAATCTTATCATTTCAAATGTGACTTAAGTCTAAACAGCAATGTGACCTAAATGCGACACCTACGTGACTTTGTCAGTTTTGGGCGCGGTGAAAGACACAGCTCGCCAGCGGAAGTGCATACTTCATCACAACATTCGGTTTCGGTAAGCAGTTTTTTTTCGACAGCCAAATTTTCAGGGCATCAGTAATCAATAGTACGCAAATAATAGTCAATATGTAATACATTACTATATATTTTGAATCCAAAGAAATAGCAATTGCTGAAGGATCAGAATTTGAAGTTCTGGCGTATTAGCTTACGTGTTACGTATTTTGCGTAAGTTGTTTACGTGAGTTGAAAAATAACGCGAACGTAGATCAACGCTTATGTCCGTGTTGCCTCTACTTAAAAGCCATAAAAAGATTAGATCCCTCCCAAATACAGTGAGTACGGAAAGTATTCCGACCCCTTTACTTTGTTCACTCTGTTTTATTGCAGCCATTGGTTAAAATTAAAAAAAGTAAATTTTATTTTTCATTAATGTACACTCAGCACCCCATCTTCCATCCATCCATTTTCTACCACGTGTCCCTCTCGGTGTCACAGGGTTGGTGGAGCCTATCCCGCACTTGGGCATAAAAAACAGAAATGTAGAAATTTTTACAAATGTATTAAAAATAAAAATCTCAAAAATTACATGTACATAAGAATTCAGACCCTTTGTGCAATACTTTGTTGATGCACCTTTGGCAGCAATTACAGCTTCAAGTCCTTTTGAATACAATGCCACAATCTTTGGACAGTTTCGCTCATTCTTCTTTGCAGCACCTCTCAAACTCCATCAGATTGGATGTGAATCGTTGGTTTTCATACAGGATGTCTCTGTACATTGCTACATTCATCTTAGTCTAGTCCGCTGCATTCATCTTAGTCTAGTCAGGGAGGTGACTAAGAACCCAATGGTCACTCGGTCAGAGCTACAGCATTCCTCTTTGGAGAGGACAACCTTCCAGAAGGACAACCATCTCTTCAGCAAACCCCCAATCAAGCCTGTATGGTAGAGTGGCCAGAAGGAAGCCATTTCTTAGTAAAAAAGTTTGCTAAATATGCACTTGAAAGACTCTCAGATCATGAGAAACAAAAACTTCTGATACAAAACACTCTCTGATGAGACAAATATTTAACTCTTTGATGTGGATGCCAGGCGTCATGTTTGGAGGAAACCAGGCACCGCTCATCACCAGACCAATACCATCCCTACAGTGAAGCATTGTAGTGGCAGCACCATGCTGTGGGGATGGTTTTCAGCGACAGGAACTCGGAGACTGGTCAGGATAGAGGGAAAGATAAATGCAGCAATGTAAAGAGACATCCGTGATGAAAACCAACGTTTTTCATCAACCTGATGGAGCTTAAGAGGTGCTGCAAAGAGGAATGGGCGAAACTGCCCACAGATAGGTGTGCCAAGCTTGTGGCATTGTATTCAAGAAGACCTAAGGCTGTAATTGCTGCAAATGGTGCATCAACAAAGTATTGAGACAAGGGTCTAAATATTTATGTACATGTATTTTTAAATTGTTTATTATGGGCCGGCCGTAATTCAAAGCACTGCAAGCGGCCCATATTAATAATCCTTGGACTTAATCTTTATTTTTCTTCTTCCACCGTGTTCTGCCACGAATAATTTCAAGACAAACCGGCCAACGAACCCCTACAAATCTTATACCTTTGAAAAGGTACCGCTCGCGCCGACAGCGCTATTTATAGTTGGCAACATTTCGTGTTACCATGGCGACACTATTCAGGTCTAAAAAAAAATCGGCCATATTAATTGATACATACCCTTCCAATAGAGGATTGCTTTGAGAAAACAAGACAAGATGACCTCTGTAGCTCAGCCATACTTTCATGTACCTCGGTGCTTAACATCTCATTTTGTTCACACACTTGTCTACTTTAACCCTGGCTAAAAAGTTTTTACTTCCAATGTTTGGTTTTGGCTGGATGGCCGTCGGAAGGAGGCCATGCCCTTTAAAGTCAGCGGCACACAGCTTTCGAGAGGGTGAGAGACTGTGAAAACATGCTTTTTTTCCCGCAAATATTCTGCCTCACGGCCACATCTTTCATCCCAGTGTCATGTGTTTCGGTGAAAACATAGACATACACGTCATCTCTCAGAAAATGTCACTTTTATGGAGGTCATGTGTATTATTTCGCTTCTGTTGGAACTCAAAGCCAAAAAAAGTCAGCAAAATCTCTCATTGACTCTAATGTTAAATGTCGGCTCTCATAACCAAAAAAAACACAAAATTTTACATTTTCTTACTCGCTCAAACTCGGCCATTTTCCCACTTATTGAAAACCTAAGAACAATGGAACGTTCCACAACGCCTTGAGGCACTCACGGTGTGTTCGAAAAGTCGATATCTCAAAGCGTTTGGCACATTCAGACTTTGTTCGGCAGAAAGTTTATTGGAAAATGCTGTGTCATTGTTAAAATGGTGGCAGGTGCATCTAATTGCATTAAGTCCTTTGGTGTGGAGTCTGGTATCTATACAGTGGCGTAACTAAAAGTTAAATGAGCACACAACATCATGCAATTTCAATGTGATGTGCATTTAAAAGAAGACTAAAGGTCATTAGAAAAATCCTTGTCATTTTCGAAAAAAGACACATTGAAAAGAGAAAGTATTGTCAGTTAGTAGACAACAATAATAAATTGTGGTAGATCAATATCATTCATTCAAAATATCCACAAGACTTTGTTATTCGTACCTTATCAAGTGATATATTTATCAAGTCCATATCCAACAATTTAGACATCGTTGTAGGGCTGGGCGATATGGCCTTTTATTAATATCTTGATATATTTAGGCCACGTCACGATACACGATATATATCTCGATATTTTGCCTTAGCCTTGAATTAACACTTGATGCATATAATCACAGCAGTATGATGATTCTATGTGTCTACATTAAAACATTCTTGTTTATACTGCATTAATATATGCTAATTTTAAACTTTCATGCAGAGAGGGAAATCACAACTAAGTCAATTTACCAAAACTGTATTTATTAAACAGTTATTAAGCAGTGGCACAAACATTCATGTAATTTCAAAACAGAAAGTGCAAGATTGTCAGACATTTTAAAACAAGCTATTAGTGCACTTTTGTGCATGATGTCACTAAGATGACATATCAAAACAACACTAAATTAAATTGGACTTTTTGTACAGAGTGCCACTACAATAGTTTAAAACAAATAAAGTGCACTTTTGTGCATGATGTCACACAAGATATTTCAATAACTGTCAAATACAAATTAGCTGCATAATAGGAAATCCAATAGTGTATGACCTTCGCTATGTGGTAGGTTACTGCGGACGTTATCTCCTTCTGTTGTTGACTATTTTTTGTTGATGTGGAAATGGAAGACGCCAGGCTCAATTGGGTCAGTGCTGGTTGATTCGGCATTTTGTTAGTGTGGCACCGGCCGAGATTGTTGACATGCGGAGTTTCAAGCACTCCTTATTCTCTAGCGGGGGACTTTTCAAATTATGGTACAAATTAGTAGTGCTGCTACTTTTTGTAGCAATGCTTTCGCCGCATACTTGACATATTACGGTTGTCTGTTCAACATCTTCCCGCTTGATCCCGTGCTGTTTTTCTTGGGAATTAATTATTCTTCCTCCATTTGTTACCAGATTCGCACCTTCTCTCTCGTATTACCACTCGCACCGCTCCGCTAGTACCACAGTTAACGTTAGTCATGCCGCTACTTCTCTGCTCCGCGAGGGCGTATGAAGTTGCACGCGCGACAGTATGTGACGTATGTAACAAGGTGTGCTTGTTTTATGTCTCTCTGAGAAGGAGAGACAAGAAAGAATGAGAAACGCCTGTCGTGTAATGCCCGCAACTAAAAGCAACTGCGTGAGAACGTATACTCGAATACTGACGATATAGTAATTTTCTACATCGCACAGAGACAAACCCGCGATATATTGAGTATATTTGATTAATCGCCCAGCCCTACATCACTGACATGTAAATCAGCAACTACAATGTATTAACTGCTTAGTTTGTATTAACAGTAAGTAGTCAAAGCAGTTCACCACAATAGAAATCTTTTTGTACCGTATTTTCCGCACTATAAGGCGCACCGGATTATTAGCCGCACCTTCAATGAATGGCATATTTCATAACTTTGTCCACCAATAAGCCGCCCCGGACTATAAGCCGCGCCTACGCTGCGCTAAAGGGAATGTCAAAAAAACAGTCAGATAGGTCAGTCAAACTTTAATAATATATTAAAAACCAGCGTTCTAACAACTCTGTTCACTCCCAAAATGTACGCAAATGTGCAATCACAAACATAGTAAAATTCAAAATAGTGCAGAGCAATAGCAACATAATGTTGCTCGAACGTTAATGTCACAACACACAAAATAAACATAGCGCTCACTTTCTGAAGTTATTCTTCATTCGTAAATCCTTCGTCTTCGGTGTCCGAAGTGAAAAGTTGGGCAAATGTGAGATCCAAAATGGCCGGCTCCGTCTCGTCGAAGTAATCGGAGTCAGTGTCACTGTTATCCAGCAGTTCTGTGAATCCTGCCTTCCGGAAAGCTCGGACCACAGTTGTGACCGAAATATCTGCCCAGGCATTTACGATCCACTGGCAGATGTTGGCGTCGTCTGGCGCTGCCTCCTCGTCTTAGTGAAGGTGTGTTCGCCTTCTGTCATCCATTGTTCCCACGCAGTTAGCAGTCTAGCTTCGAATGCCCTGTTGACACCAATATCTAGCGGCTGGAGGTCTTTTGTCAATCCACCCGGAATGACGGCGAGTATTGAATTAAGCGCGTAAGCGTGTCTCTTACTGTGATGTTATGAGCTAGCAAATATAACAACTACACTACCCAGCATGCAACGATAGTTACGAGCATGCGCGGTAGCCCTGAGAAGCGTTGTTGTATGCTGGGAGTTAGAATGTGGTTATGAGCACGCTGTGAGTAAACGTTGAGAACTCAGTTAACACGCCTCGTCTGCATTATTTATAATTAGACAGACAACACACTTAATAGGAGCCATTTTGGGGTCTTTACATAAACACACAAATGGAAATGAAACGTCACATATCCCAGCATGCACCGCGCGCTTCTTCGTCATCCACTGTTCCCACGCAGTTAGCAGTCTAGCTTCGAATGCCCTGTTGACACCAATATCTAGCGGCTGGAGGTCTTTTGTCAATCCACCCGGAATGACGGCGAGTATTGAATTAAGCGCGTAAGCGTGTCTCTTACTGTGATGTTATGAGCTAGCAAATATAACAACTACACTACCCAGCATGCAACGATAGTTACGAGCATGCGCGGTAGCCCTGAGAAGCGTTGTTGTATGCTGGGAGTTAGAATGTGGTTATGAGCACGCTGTGAGTAAACGTTGAGAACTCAGTTAACACGCCTCGTCTGCATTATTTATAATTAGACAGACAACACACTTAATAGGAGCCATTTTGGGGTCTTTACATAAACACACAAATGGAAATGAAACGTCACATATCCCAGCATGCACCGCGCGCTTCTTCTTCTTCCGGGGGCGGGTGGTTGCTTACAGTACAAGAAGAAGCGCTTCCTGTTCTATGGGGGCGGGTGCTTACCTTGGCGGTTGCTTGCGTAGAAGAAGAAGCGCTTCCTGCTCTACCGGGAAAAAAGATGGCGGCTGTTTACCGAAGTTGCGAGAACGAAACTTTATGAAAATGAATCTTAATATTTATCCATATATAAAGCGCACCGGGTTAAAAGCCGCACTGTCAGCTTTTGAGTAAATTTGTGGTTTTTAGGTGCGGCTAATGGTGCGGAAAATACGGTAGGTCTCTGATGTATCTTTGGGCAACTCACGATTCAATTACGATTCAGTGGCTACGATTTGATTATAAATAGATTATTTATACATCTATAATTATCATATTGTATGTTATTATATTGTTAATTTTTCATATATTATTATATATAAAATGGTAATTTTCTCTTAGCTGGTTACTCTCTGCTGAAACGTTGTTCCTATCAGCCTTCTTCTGTTCTTTTCTTGTTTCATTACTTCACATTCAATCCATCTTAGCACAACAGCTAACACAGCTTGTTTTTTCCTCCCTCCTCCGTGTGTGTCCGAGCTAACCCAGACCACACATAATGTTAAAAGATTATTAGCTAATGGTTACCCTGTGGTTAATTAGAACCAAATCTATAACTAACATTTAGAGAACATTAGCATTATAGCTGCATTTTAGATTCCTTTTCCTAACAGTGAGGCACAGAGGATCGATCATTTTCCCCATCTCTAATAATAACCGTAAGTGTCATTTAAAGACATTAAAACATTACCTACAACACCAAATAGCAGTGGAAAGTTGTAGCTATCGGTTCGATTTGGAGCTTGATAGCTACGAGCTTCATCTTATTCGCCTGTAGCATTCTCTTATTTTACTTACATTCCCACATAGCTAAACAAACTGAAATGAGCACAATCGCTACCTCCATCACCCTACGAAAGGCACACAGCGTATGGTCAACAGTCACATTAAAAAATTACCATGTAAACCGGGACTGCACATGTAGGTGTGAAAATTGAAAAAACACAATTATCTGAGAAATCAGACTAATATAGTGCAGATAAACATAGTGAGGGTTATCAAAGTTCCAAGGGGTCTCACCCTGTTTATTACTAGGGCTTTTAAGATGATAATCAAGAAATGTTACAAAAGGTGAGAGGCTTACCTTGTCACTTTCATCCCCATAAACATGTTCTGGGTGGCAGTGGTACGACCCACCTGGGGCTCCTAAACAAAGAGGGAATAAGAAGAATTAAACAGAGCAGGGCATGAGGCATCCTAAGGCATTTCACAAATTAATATAAAATGCCACACATGTGTGGTGAGACCATTTACCGAATAGAATCCCTGAGATGTGAAATGTATTTTTATATATTTAAAATATGAGGCAGGGAGGGATGTTCTTGTTTACCTCCATCTAAAAATGTACATTTAATCTTTTTGTGTATATTCTCATGCGGTGTTTTACCAACACGTCACAACAACAAAACAACATGTTTGCGCAAAATGGGTTGTACCAAAACGACCAAAACACATATGGCATAGTCTTGCCTCAGATCAGAGACATTAGAGACGCATGCGCACCCGCACACACGCAAAATAAACACAGTAATCCCAGATTAGAGGAGCTTTCTGATGATAGCGCCTGTTGCATCATGGCTAAGACTTTTACCCTTTTGTTTTTTTCCCACAATCCTTTCATCTTTTCTTCTCTTGGTTGTCTATTCAGTATGGCAGTTGTTTTTCTTTTTGATATGAGTGCGTCTTTCGCGGGGGACGTCCTCGCCGCTGATGGTGGAAATAGTACAGTCCAAGGGTAAGAATTTCAAAGGGCACTCCACACAAGGCCACCTTTACTCTAGACATTGAACAATGAACTAAAAAGGGAATACATACAAATAATGCCTATTATTTTTCACCTGATGGTTGTTTGCAGATTTTTTTCCTGCTCACAGCACTCCTTTTTGAAGAAAACCCATGACTGACAGAAAAGAGGGGGTGAGAGAAGAGGCTGTCTGAGTGAGGGTTTGAACTACTAAATATGTCAATCCTTTGCTGCTCATACAGCAGAAAAAGTAAAAGTAAAAGGTTGAGGCAAGTAAACCTAACAGTATACCAAAGCAACTAAAAGCCTATTTCTATTGAGATGATTTGGGCAAGGGGGCTAGTATTTATTGGATCTTGGCACTGCAAAGCACTCTTGTGCAGAATAATCATTCACCAGTCACAATGGGCAAAAATCCTGCTCCTTTCTTGAATAAGGTCTTTCTAGCCCATTGTTAGGGTCCAGTAAATTGAGTCAGAGTCCAGTCATTCAGTCGCAGCCACCCTCGGGAGCACAACACAGAAGTTGGAACAGGTTTAGAATGTTTGGATGACATCATGTCCCCTGGTAGATGAACAGAGACTGTATACTTCAAACACTTTAGCTTCTCTGCTAAAATGGGTCTCAAGGAGGGTAGAAATGTGGCATTATGCTATAGATTACACAATTCAGAAAGCAATCAATAAATGACAATTTAAAATGATATTTTAAGATGGAAAATGTGCACTGTCTGTGAGCACAGTAGATCCTTGTTATTCCCTAGCTTTACGTTCTGAGACCCTCCAAAAAAAAATTGTAATTGAGATATCCATTAAAATGTCCCTCTGTAGCCAATTTCAGATCAACATCCGCAAAAAAAGGTACCGTTCTAATTATAAGATTAGATTCGGCTCCTCCCTGTCTTATTTACGGGTGGAGAAGGAAGCTAACAAGCTAAATGTATAGAATACAGGTTAAGAACCTAAATATGCCTCATACCTTAGTAAACACAATACAAAGTCATATATGTATAGGGCTGAGTATCATTACCAATTTACTAGATCGATTAGATTTTGATTCATAGGATTCTGAATTGATTAACCACGATTCGATTCAATTTTTTTCTTGACATTTCTGTTACAAAATCATTTTTAATTTTTTTTCTCTTCATCATAAACGACTTTGGATAGTTTAAACTTGCACTGTAAACAACACCGTCTCAAAAGTGCAGTTTCGAAATAAGAAAGGAATTACAAGTGAACGTGTAATTGTATTGCATGCAACATTCAATCACTGCAAATTGCATTAAGGCAGTGCTTCTCTATTTTCTGTCATGACCCATTTTTCCACGACACCCCTAAACTCAATTCCAATTGACCATATTTATTCATTTATTTATCTGTACCGTGTGAGTTAAATAACTCACACAATCACCTTATTAGCAAAGTAAATGAATACATTGAGCTAAGATAACATCTGCAACAACTTAAACCAATTTCCATGGCAAGTTTATGAAGTCAATTTGTAATATTTAAACAAAACTTCTCAGTCTGTATGGTTATAAAAAAGTGCAAATGGTCTACTGGGTTGTGCGTTTTTACTGTAATGTTTTTAAAACTGTAAACATTGATCACTTGTCCGCTTTATATCGGTTTCTTTTTCAAAAAGAGCTATGATTTTTTGGTTTCTTTTGTGCAAAATCTACAACAATATTGCTTATATTGTAGTTTTCTCAAAAGCAATTAAAGGGAATAGTAGCATTCATTTTTCCTGAACATATACCGGTAGTCGAATTTACAGTGATGTATGCTTGTATGCTATGTCGTACTTCGGGATCGGATCTTTTTATTCTGGTTATAACTTGTTTTCCTTTCTGCTGACAACTCCTATTTTCTTTTTATTCTTGTCACAAACTTCTCCATCCATTTTTACAGAGATCCTTATTTTGTTAGCACAGTCAGACAGGATGTAACACACAGCCATTTTACTGTGAAGGCCTGAAGTGTGCTCTTGGATTTTCTGGCACACTTGACAATCGTGCTGCGCATGGAGAGCTTTGTAAATAAAATTACCACCTAAGTTACGACTGCCGTCTTTCCTTCATGTAGCTTGTATTAGGTCACGTAACCTTTGAACGGAAGTAAACAAAGTGGTGGTCAACCAAACCAACATATTTAGTGTGCAGAAAACAGCGTATAAACTATCAGAGTACGCAAGGGTCCTAGATCTTACTGCTAAAATCAGATAAAAGAAAAAAAGAAAATTGGTTTTAAGACTCTCCCGAATAAATCGTGCATTGGTTTTGCTCGGGTAAGGTTGAATTTAACTTTGCGTCTTGCGAGGAAGCGTCCTTGTAAAGAAACGGAGTAGCACTCTCCTTCTCTCGCTTGATGTGTTGACAGCTTCATTTATGATTGCTGCTTTTGGTAAATGTTTTAACTCTTCTAGGTTTTGCTCACATTTGCTTTCTTTGATTTAGACTTACCGAGTTAGTGGTTTATGAAACACTCATTGCAAAAATTGGTTTTAAGAGTTTTGAAACAAGATATAATACAAATAATATCAAGATAATACTTAAATGGGAAATAGTAAACGTTAAAAGTATATCAAACAAACCATAACGAAGTGTTCACTGCAAACTTCTTTGACTCTGCTTCCTTGGACTGGAGAACTATATTCAAGAGTCACCTTTATTATCATCGTTTTGTAAAACCTTGACATCTTTCACCCTCTTGATTACCTCTCTTACCTCTCGAGGAACTCTGAATAAAATGTGATCCTTCTTGCGATTTGAACGGTTCCAACAGCCAAAAACACAGCAAGCACTGGGCATTTTTCTTCAAGAAATGCAAAATGCTGCCCAGAACGCTTTGACAACAGACGCTTGCTTGATCAACAAATTCGAGTCTCGCAAATTTAATTAGCTTGACGTGTCGTCAGACGAAAACAATCTATAGTGAGCTTGCCCCACATCAGTGGTGTTCATACAAGACTCTCAATTCTATTTTTAAACATTTTTAATAATTTTATTCAGATGCTTATGTGGCATGATAACATAGTTCGGTTCACTTCGAGCAACTAAATGAGCCGCTTAAAGTCGGCAAGTGCGAAGGTAAATCTTTACCAACAAAAGTTGAGAAGGCCTCTATACTGTAACTTCATAGCAGGCGGAGAATCAATCCGGTGGTAATACCAATAAGTCCCTCAGGTTTTTTTCTTTTTCCCCGGACGTTTTGTTGTTGTAAGCTAACATTAGCATTAAGTGATACTGCCTGCTTTGTTGTCTGTGGGAAAATGCGGCCTATTTTCATAGAAATGTTTTTTTTTAATTTTGAGTGGCAAATGCTGAAACAGCGAATATTCAAGGTCCTGGGACCCACTATACTGCAATCTTATGTCTACATTATCCTCAAGTAGGAGCTATGTGTGAAAAACACAGTGTGTTCCAATTGAGGAAAAACAGACTTAATCCTGCCAGCTTCGAGCACAAATTCAGCTTATCCGGCGCCGACTGTGTTTGTGAAACGAGCTGGTCACTGGCAAGCAAATTCTTGACAGTTGAGCTTTCTAGCAATTGGTGCTAATTTGCATCAGAAAAACAAGTATTGTTTTATAAATAATAAATGATAAATGGGTTATACTTGTATAGCGCTTTTCTACCTTCAAGGTACTCAAAGCGCTTTGACAGTATTTCCACATTCACCCATTCACACACACATTCACACACTGATGGCGGGAGCTGCCATGCAAGGCGCTAACCAGCAGCCATCAGGAGCAAGGGGTGAAGTGTCTTGCCCAAGGACACAACGGATGTGACTAGGTTTCACAAGATGATACAAAAAAAATGTCCCATCTCCAAGAAATGACAGCACTGAAAGTTAACAGCGGCATCTTGCTGTGCGCTACAAGTGTGAAGACGGGCACTTCTGTGTCCTCACATTTGAACTCTAACAGGTTCCGGGAATGGTAGATGTGGGCAACAAAAAGAGCGCAAAGTGGAGGAAAAGATGGAGCAGACAAGGTTGAAAATGCACGTGAACGAATGGCGACTTAGGGGGAAAAGGAAGACCGGATGAGTTGAGGGGAAAAAACCTGAAAGACTGAAAGGAGTTAAGAGAAGAGAGAGAGGGCACAGGGTGGGGTTGTGGCTTCCCCTCTTCACTGCTATTGATTTTCTGTAAGCCTCAGAGTGCATCAGCTATTTCTATCCATTTCCTTCACCTCTCCTCCCTTTTTCATTCCGCTCTACCCCCTCTGCACTTCCCTCCGACATACTACTTGCACACACCCCTCCTCCACACACTCCCCCATCACTTTATCACCCCCCTCCCTGACACCAGCCCCCTTCCCTATCTGCTATCTTGTCTCTCTCTCATGCATCCCTGCTGCTTTATCTCACAGCGTCCACATTTCCATGCTTTCCCTATCACATCATCTGTGTCCATGATCTTCACGGACACTCTCTCCTCCAGTCTTCAACCATTAAAATGGCCCTTTCTCTAATGTTAGTGACAGGCGGCAGATAATTGGCAGCCAGAAAAAGTGGTCAGATATACTCAATAGGCACAATATTATGCAATATCATTATCCTTCTGGATGAAAAACATTTGTTTTGGTCCATTTCTTTTGTCAGAGTAACAAAAAACACAAAAAACAGTTATGCAATGTTCACTGCAGACGATGCTGGTTCTCAGGAGGATATACAATTCAATTTGTATCATTTTCCTTTATGCCATAATTCAAAATCTACCATTCAATTTAATGCCTATAAAGCAGGGATCATCAACGTTTTTCCAGGCCAAAGAACCGTGGAGTGGGGAACCGCTACTTATATATCTTATACAAAATAATGTTTAACATTAAACTGCTCCTAAATGTACATTATTAGTGTGCAATAAAAATATAAGATATTCAGATAATATAGTATAGCGCCGCTAATAGCTAGCTGGCAACAAGCATGATAATCACTAGCTGACAACTAGTGCTCTCATTTCTAGCTCACAACAAGCATCCTATCGCTAGCTGACAACGGGTGTGCTAATCGCTGGCTGACAACTAGAGCGCTACTTGCTAGCTTGCACCGCTAATCGCTAACTGACACGGTAATTGCTAGCTGTTTTAGTACAATACAAAAATAAAAAATGTTATCCCTGTTGTATGTGCTCTAATTTCTAGCTCACAACAAGCATCCTATCGCTAGCTGACAACTGGTGTGCTAATCGCTGGCTGACAACTAGAGCGCTATTTGCTAGCTTGCACCGCTAATCGCTAACTGACACGGTAATTGCTAGCTGTTTTAGTACAATACAAAAATAAAAAGTGTTATCCCTGTTTTTATTTTAAACCTACAAGGTACATTAAGCATGGTGTTTATGCCACTGCTAATTCTAGTCAATGTTCATGTGTATTTAAAGAGCCCCTAGGTGTCACGGAACCACTGTTGAAGACATCCGCTATAAAGCAATAGAATCATTTACAGTATTTTAGTAGAGTTTTTGTGAGAAAATCAGGAATTCATGAATTATGGCTATAAACAAATACAATGATAATATAGTCAACTTTAGCAAAGAAACAATTCAGACCCTTTGAATAAATAATTTCCTTTTTAGCATAAAAATATAAATTATGAACATTTACATTTGTTTGCATAAAACCCAGTAATACCCCAAAAGTGTGTTCAATGAACAGTAGGTTAACATGGTTGTTATGTTTACTATGATATAAGTACAAAGTAAACTTTGTAGCATTCCAAAAAATCAATATTTTTTTACATTATTTGCAATCCATCCATCCATCCATTTTCTACCGCTTATTCCCTTCGGGGTCGTGGGGGGCGCTGGAGCCTATCTCAGCTACAATCGGGCGGAAGGCGGGGTACACCCTGGACAAGTCGCCATTGCAATCCAATTCCATATTATCAACAAGGTAGAACGATTTGCTGTGCTGCCATTGTTGTTTTCTGGCCTTTAAAATGTTTACAAAGAACCAGTGACTTGTTGAGAGCATCTCTATTTTGTAAAAGTCAAAGTGTGGATATTAAGAATATGAATATATGCATTAAGGTAACATGTAAAGCTTTACACCCCTATTTGATAAACGTCCACCTTTACAAGGATGTAATTGATCAATCATCAAAGTACATTGTACAATAACCAGCAACAACTGAAAAATAGAGCAAAACAATATCACATATTTGTTTTTAAAGGTATGTATAATTTTTTTTAGCCTTTTTAAAAGATAATATAGGCATCAACGTTGCCCTCACTGCTACAAGTATATTGACAATAAGTGGGAAACCAGGATGACACTTTTACCAAGCAGAGTGCAGAGCTAACAATGTTAATTTGGATTGTGTACCCTCAAGAATATGCATACATTTGGTCAGTAAAGAATTCAATGAAATGAAAGGAAATGAAAACGGTCAAAATACTAATTGCAAATGTTTCATCTACCACTCCCTGAACATCACTAGATTGTACAAAATGAAGTGTCCTGTATATAGCTCACCAACATAGTCATAATAAAACCAGATCTAAATGAGATTGAAAGTGACCTGCAGTATTTGCACATTACATTTCTTGGAAAGTAAAGACATGTGAGGAGCATTAATGCAGACAAACATATGCAGCCCTCACGTCACACCATCTCCCAAACACATGTCAAGGCACACTTCATATCCAGGCGCAAAAAAGACTCGAGTAACAAGCTGGCCTACAAGCTCAAAATAGGCAGCTAAGTAACGCCTGCCCAGTCATTACCTGACTTCCAATGAATTTCACCTTCTGCTTTTCACCTACATCATTGCCCACCATATGTTAATTTATCCTCCTCATCTTTTTCACTTATTTTACTGATGATGCCAGTTTTTTTTGTCTGCTATACATCCCACACCAAAAATAAAATGTGTTTATTTGAATCATCTCAAAAGACAAACATGCTGCTGCAAATATTAAGCTTTAAAAGAAATGTCATCTAATTTAAAAGCCTACCTGATCTATCGCTACCTGTCTGAAAGCACAGTCTCAGTGTCAACTAAATTCTCTTAGTTGATTAGATTTTGACTGGTGTGTCCCTTTCATAACTTATTACATGTCATCCATCATTGTTCTCTCACTTCACCTTCTGTCAGGTTGTTGACTTAAGTGCAGAGGCAGGACGGTTTCTACAGTTACGTAATTTAACAGTATGTTTTCATCAGTGCTGTCAAGCCTCTGCCAACCAATGGACATATGCAAACACACAATGAGTAAAGCCAGAAAAACACTGCTATTTAAGTCTAAAATCTATTCTTCCAACCAAAGTGACTCTTAGCACATTTACTGACAGTTTTACTTAAGCTAACCTTGGGCTGCAACTATCGATTATTATAGTAATCGAGTAATCTATCGATTAGTTTGTTTGATTACTTGAGTAATCAGATAAAACACACTTTATAGCCATGATGTGTATTTTAGGGAAAATTATATATATTTTTTTAATAAATGCACACCATCAACAATGACATTGCAGTTTTAACGTGTGCGTTGTTGAGAATAAAAAAAGTTTGTAATTTTTTTCCCCATCTGTGCTGTGCCACCACACAGATCACGGCATCATATTTGCGCTATTGCAGCAGCTGTGCAAAAACTATGTCTGCTTATTTGATGTTCAGGACACTCAATTTCATTAATTAAAGCAACACAATATAAATCAAAGCTTTTTTCCAATCGGAATAATAAATTGAAGTGATTAATCATTGCAGCTCAAATTTAACCATAAAGTATGTGAGTTCTGATATATATCTACCGTAAATTTTGGACTATAAACCGCTACTTTTTTCCTACACTTTGTACTCTGCGGCTTATAAAACTGTGCGGCTAATTTATGGATTTTTCTTTGCTGACAGTATAATACTTTTTTTTTTTTCTCCAAAAGTCAAGCAAATACACTGGGAAAGTGTTTGTTTGTGCTATGGTGCCATCTTTTGAACAAATTCGCCCACTAGAGGTGCTGCACTGTCCTTCTATTTAGTGCTTCATAACCGGAAGTAGACGTGCCGTTCAGTCTTCTCGTCGTTCATAGCGTTCTATTCGTATGGATTCTTCATTCAAAACTCGAAGGAAAGTTTGTAAGTTTTACAGCACAGCTCAAATTTTTGGGACGAATTTGCAGATTGTGTCCTCTTATTCTGTGCTTCAAAAACGGAAGTAGAAATGCCGTTTAGTCTTCTAGCCATCGATAGCGTTATACTCATATGGATTCTTCATTCATAACTCCAAGCAACGTTTGTAAGTTTTACAGTATACCTAAATCTGTTTATACTTACTAAACTTTCTCATGTGTGATGTTTGTAGGAGTGTTTTCATGCATATTTGTACCTGCTATCGTAATGTAATGACGCTAGCATTGTAAGCATTAGCTAATATGCTAATACGTTCACGAGTGCTTGTGTTAGTATCATTAACCTACTACAACGGCATCCCTTTTGTATTGTTTCAGTTTTACAAATTCCTCAGTAAACTCACCAAGCTGTCACCATGGAGTTACTGAGTTTGTTTAGGTGATTGGAGACCTAGCTTCCGTAGCTAGTGGATCCATGACGATGACTTCTGTTTTGTTTGATCAGTTTTGCTGCTATGTTGCAGGCACCATTGGAAAACAATTGAGGTATGTAAATAATCATTTACAGAATCTTTCTGTGTAAATATTAATTTCGCTCTATATATATATATATATATATATATATATATATATATATATATATATATGGCTTTTAGTCCGATGCAACTAACATATGGAAACATATTTTTTTCTTCTAAAATTTAGTGGGTAGGGCTTATATTGTGCTTTATAGTCCGAAAAATTCAGTAATTTATCATTTATTTATTTTATTTTTAGATTATGCTGACGGCCAATATAAAACAAGCTTACAGTCTAAAAAGGCTTTTCGGTCGCACTTTAGGCACTCCTGGTTTACAGCTCTTTTATTCAGGAAAGTGCAACGCTGCAGAAAAAGCGCAAGTGAAAGTTTGAACCTCTGTACATACTGTAACACCTCAAAAAAGTATGTAATAATAGGGAACATTCCCTAATTGTTGTCAAATGACAAAATCAACCTTGTCTATTTCAACCCAGTGGAAGAGTGGCCGTGCGCAACCCGAGGGTCCCTGGTTCAATCCCCACCTAGTACCAACCTCGTCATGTCCGTTGTGTCCTGAGCAAGACACTTCACCCTTGCTCCTGATGGCTGCTGGTTAGCGCCTTGCATGGCAGCTCCCGCCATCAGTGTGTGAATGTGTGTGTGAATGGGTAAATGTGGAAGTAGTGTCAAAGCGCTTTGAGTACCTTGAAGGTAGAAAAGCGCTATACAAGTACAACCCATTTATCATTTATTATTTAACCCATTTAAAATTATTCATGCCTTTTTTTGTAATAAGAAACTTCCCGATTCTGGTCTCCATCCAATCCCTATTATTGCCACTTGTCCATTCTTCCTAAAACTCCTGTTAGTAGTATCCTTACCGACGAAGATAGTGCTCTCCAGTAAGCTTTATGTCGTGTTACAGGCACTGTAGTAGGGCTGGGGTGATCAAACGATATCAAGACACATAATCGATATCAATATAAAATGCTTTCGATAAAATATTCGATAAATATTTATATTTTTTGGTCGAATGAAACCAGAGATTATGAAGCAAGATTAATTTCATGAAGTCAAACAGGAAACAGGAAGTGTCACTGAGCAAAGAGAGGAACACGCCAACAGCCAATCACGTGACAGTATCGACTACCATGTTTGGTTGAGCTGTCTTTCTGTCTCGCTGTGGATTCACTGCAAGGAGTGAGAAGAGAAACTGTAATATCTTGATAAGTCAACTCAATAACAGAAACTTGTCTTTAGTGTTGTTGGTTTAAATGCAGACGGTGCGGCAACATCCTGACACTTCCAACATGTCAGTTTAATGAAGAGTTTCCCAAACAACTCTGTTTAGTGTTTAATAGCTTATACACTTCTGCCTTCTGGTGTCTCAATTCTTACGAAACACTCGTAGCAAAAATGTGTTTTAAGAAATACAAATGATATCAACATAATACTTAAATGGGAAACACTTATGGTAATGTTAAAAGTATATCAAACAAACCTTTAATAAAGTGATTCCTGCAAACTTGTGCATTCTTTGACTCTGCTCCCTTGGACTGTAGTGCATGCTACTTTTCTCGTTGCCTTTTTGTAAAATCTTGCAGTCTTCCACCCTTCTTAACTACCTCTCGAGGAACTCTGAAGAAAGATTTATCCTTTCTGTGATTTGAACGATTCGTACAGCCAAAGCAATGCAAGCATGGGCATTTTTCTTCGAGAAAGGTTAAATGGCACCTATTACCTACTGATAACAGATGCAATTGGCAAGTGGATACATTCTAAAAACACATATTTGAATGCAAACTACTGTAAATTGTGTCAGATTATTGTGCAGGCGGGTGACAAAGACATTTTTTGTGACTACTTGCCTGAACCTATGCACTGCATTTTCCCACTGTCTCTGGCCTCCTTTCTTTGGCTTAAATCTTTTTAGTGACCTTTGACTTCCCTGTGTCAGCCCTTCGAAAAGACCCCCCCCCCCCCCCATACTAGCTGAGAGTCCATACCTTGGACCTGGGACTAACGTGTGGCCACTTCTTCCCTCGCCCCCATGATGCTCTGTTGCTGACCAATGAGATTCTGCTTTGTTTATTTGGAGTGATGATGGGAACCTTGGCTACTTGGTCAACCCAAGCAAAAGCGATTTTCTTTTCCAACCAGAAAGGGTTGCCTGGGCGACAAGACAAAGGAAAGTACAAAACAAAGTACATGTTTCTAATTCTGTTACAGACAGAAAGATAGAGCGGATAGACAGAGTGGTGGAATAAAGGTAGAGAAAGTGGCATAGGGGTCTGTCCCTTTGCTGCTTCAGGCAATCCATTAGAATGATCTTTTCATTAGACAAATGTGCAGTTGGAGGCTAGTGAAAATAGACCAGTGGGGTACAGAAAGGGTTGCTTGATCCAAAGGGGACCAAGAGATGAATGTGGCAAAGAAAAAACATGCTGGTCCCGAGTCAGAATGACGACCTCAGGAGAACTATGTTCTAACATTTGGACCCATCCAACAGCTGTAAAAAGCCTTTGTTTTATATTCTGTTGTAGTGCACCGTGCGTCTTATATTACCAACAAAGAAACAAGAATGATTGTTAGTTAATCATCCAACATGGTAGGTGAAGTTATGTGAACTGATAGTAATAGATTTCACAATATACGGAAAGAGAATTGGGCCAAAAATAGTTTACAATAACTTTCAGGGGGTAGAAGTGTGGGGCAAACATTAGCTTTCATGCAACCACGCAGAAAACTAGCACTTCAGGAATGGATTTTGAAGAAATATTTCTGCTTTCCGCTCAACCTTCCACATAAGCTTGGCTCATTCTAGGGGAGTGGAGAGACGAGTCAATAAAATGGGACCGCCAGCCAGCTGTCACAATGCAGCAAGCAAATATTCAACTAGAATATACCCTAATATGTCCTTTGACAAAAAGTAACTGCGGAATCTTCTTTAAGAATTTGTGCTGGAAAAAAACACATGTAAATGCTTTTGAATAATACATTTGAATGGAAAAGAACACAGGCACTCTCCCTTCATGGATGCGGCAGTTGTTGAATTGTGACCCAATAAACTTGTCAGCTCAGACTTTGCATGGTATGCTCGAAAACTGAAAAAATGTGTCATCTCTTATTTTTTCGTGGCAAAGTTCTTGATTCTCTCTTTTATACGCAGGCATGGATGCTTTCCTCTACCAAACAGAGTCAAATAAACCAATGAAAATTAGTTTTTCAAACAACTCTTTCGGCCACAAGACTTTGATCACTAAAATGGCACTGCCAAAACAGTATGTTGCGATGACGTAGGCAAGATACACATAACTGTCAGGAGCGGACGCAGCATGTCTGCATTATGGACATATTTTGATATATCCAATATATACCGGCGGACAGCGAGCTAAAAAATGTATAATGTGCAAAGAGGACAGTGGCTGCTTTCAATGAGACAAAACGCATCTGTAGCAGCAGCATGAATCTCGGGGAAACCCAAACGTATATGCAATTTATTCTTAATCATTATTTGTGTATTTTTTAACAAATATTCTTGTGCTACAAAGTTTTTAAGGTGAGGGAAATTTCTAAATAACGTCAATGTCAAAGCATGTGGATATGGCACCACCAATGTTTACAATGAAAACAAACAAAAGCAAAATTATACCCAATATTTAAATATAACTCCCACTAGGGCTGAACGATTATGGCCAAAATAATAATCAGGATTACTTTCATCAATACTGAAATCACAATTATTAATCACAATTAGGGCTGGGCGATATATCGATATGCTCGATATATCGCGGGTTTGTCTCTGTGCGATATAGAAAATGACTATATCGTGATATTCGAGTATACGTTCTCACGCAGTTGCTTTTAGCTGCTGGCATTACACTACAGGCTCTCCTCGCTCTTTCCTGTGTCTCCTTCTCACAGACAGACAAGCGCACCTTCTTACATACGTCACATACTGTCACGTCATACGTCAAATACGTATACGGCCTCTCCCAGCAGAGAGGTAGCAGCATGGCTAACGTTAGCTGTGGTGCGAGCGGTAATACGAGAGAAAGATGGTGCGAATCTGGTAACAAATGAAGGAAGAAGGAAGAATTAATTCCCCCACAAACCAGCAGGGGGTCCATCGTCTGGCGGTGGTTTGGCTTCAAGTGGGAATATGTCGAACAGACAACCGTAATTTGTCAAGTGTGGAGCAAAAGCGGTGCTATAAAAAATAGCATTACTGCTAATATGTAGCATCATTTGAAAAGTCACCTGCTAGAGAATGAAGAGTGCTCACTCCACATGTCAACATCTCCGTTCGGTGCCACACGCCCACACCATCAAAATGCCGAGGCAAACATTTCCAGATCAACACCGTATGAAAAAAATAGTGATTTTTTTTTTGTTGTGTTTTCCTTCTCTGCATGAAAGTTTAAAAGTAGCATATATTAATGCAGTATGAAGAATAATGTTTTAATGTAGACACATAGAATCATCATACTGCTGTGATTATATGCATCAAGTGTTAATTCAAGGCTAAGGCAAAATATTGAGATATATATCGTGTATCGCAATATGGCCTTAAAATATTGCGCTATTAAAAGAAGGCCATATCGCCCAGCCCTAATCACAATTATTAACTGTTAGTAAACATTTAATTACAGTTGCTATTTTAAAGAAACATGTAAATTTGGTTTTCATTTCAAAATGAAACTATAAAAAAACTATTCATTAATATAAAATAAAATGTACAAAAGACAAAGGGCAATTAAAATAAATATGCCATTGCAGAATGCGATCAGAAAGTGAAAACGTGAAAAGATAAGATTATGCACGAACGGCACATACAAAGGAACACATATGTCTTTGGTCAAATAAAACGTTATTTTGTCCGTTATTTTGGCGTGTCTTTGAGAGGTGGATCGATACGGTGTCCCTCGGTGCACGGTTGATGTTACAGTTGTCTTCGTTTTGGGCACCCCTGCTTTTGTAGCTGTTCGTCTGGGCTTTGCACTGGTGGCAGGTCGCCCGCTCTGTTAGGAACACGCTCAAACAATGGCGGTTTAAAAAAAGAAGGGAAGTGTTAATGCTTAACGTGTCTCCGCACCTCAATTTGTTTGGATGTGCACACCAGTGGCGTTGGTTGTTGGTTCATCCGCGCGAGTGTATTTCCGAGTTTCGGGAAACGAGCATAGGTGCCTAGACAACGGCGAGGCGTGCGGTCGTGTTTCAGGGTTAAAATGCGTGCCTGTTGTTAATCTATGGGTAACTCTGCGGGAGGAGAGGGCACTGATGTAATAATGGCTTTTTTTTTTTTCTTAATAACTTTGTGAGCCACTGGCTGGTCTACATTCAATCTCTGTTGTCACTAGGGATGTCACGGTATGAACATTTCTTATCACGGTTATTGTAATCTAATTTATCACGGTTATTATTATCGCGGTATTTATAAATGTGTTAAAAATTTTCAAAAAGTACTTATGCTGAAATCTTTTAACCAAGTTTTATTGAAAAAAAAACAACACATTCTAAATGATTTCCTTTGAAGAAGAAACATTATTGTATACAAGAACACTGTCCTTGTACCTCAAGTAAAAATTGTATGTGCATATGAAAACACAAGCATTATGAAAAAAGTAATATGGTAGAAATAAAATAACAATTAAATTAAAAATAAATGTGGAAATTGTGCAAGATAGCCCCTTATGGACATAAGAGATAAAAAAAAACAACGTAAGAATTTTGCAAGATGGCACCTGATGGCCATAAGACGTAACTGCACTTTTTGTCCATATAAATACAAATAATGTGTTCATTATATGTAAGTTCTAGTCTTACACATAGGGCTGCACAATTATGGCCAAATTAATCATTAAGATATATATTTTTTATCAATAGTGAAATCACGATTATTAATCCTTATGTTAGGTAAAACAGTGTTGGGTTGGGGTGTGAACATAAGGCCTAATAGTAATCCATATATTTAAAAGGCAAATATTTGTCTTCATTTTCATTAATAGTATCAACATGTCACCCTTATCACACATATTACATGATGCCTTTATCTCTATGTTTATATTTTAATAGAGAGAAGTCTTTTTAATAGTTATGCACATTTACATGTACATGTATTAGAATAGATTCATTAAGAGTTTCAGCATAAATATGTTGTATAGGAATTAACTATACACAATAAAACATTAACAAAGTGCTATGTCACATGAATGGTTTTCAAAGTAACTTTATGAAATGAACAAATCCACAACATGTAAAAACATGGTGTATCCTATTTGATTTCTTATATAAAACACAATGCATTTTGGCTAATGAAGATAAAGTCTAATAAACAAGTGTTGTTCTTTTCCAACAACACAGAGTGTTTCAGCACAACAGTTTGGCCAACAAAAACAAACACGAGTGATACCTCTCACATCTAATACACAGCCTGCGTACAATTCAAAGAGATGACAAAACATTCTAGCGAGTATTTATGTTATATTAACACTGATAAAGTATACAGTTAAATTAAGGACAAGTGAGAATCCCAGTAAACAAACGAAAGACTTTATAAACAAGTTGTGGCAACGGTCCTTAAACATCGCCTGCTGCATGTTTCCTCACTTCATTAACTCTCAGTTACAGCTGATGGACGCCATATAGAGAAAATGAAACCAACATCTCCTCCATGGTATACTTTTAGCGTGGAACAAATGCATCTGTCTCCAATATTGTACATACCTATAGTCATCTAATAGCAGCGGTGCTCTCTTGAACGCACGCCGAGACTCCAGGGAAATAAACGGAGGGGAAAGGAAGTTAAACGAAGCGCTCGGCTCTGTTTAGTCCGAGAGGCTACAGAGCAAAGCCTGTAGTTGCTTTCCGCCATGTTCCAAACCACGTTAGTCCGCATGCGCTGCTGTGATTCCTTTTACAGGAAGTAAGCAGTGTTGCCTAAAATGCATTAATAAATGAAGTTTTTTCGGTAGTTAAAAATGTAAATGGTATTACTAACCGTCGGGGAATTTTACTGCGGTTTATCATTATACCGTTTATTGTTACATCCCTAGTTGTCAGTCACTCTTACTCACTCTCACATGAGCCCACTGTCTATCAGTCGCCCCCTGGTGGTTGACTGACTGTTGGTTGTCAACGTGCTTTGTTTGAAATGCAGCGAAGCATGTTTTTTTAAATGTTGATATTGCCGACGATCACCCTCATGTAATCGTAGTGGCCAAAATCGTGATCACGACTACAATTAGATTCATTGTGCAGCCCTAATTCTCAACAATAAAGTATTATTTGTGTACATTTAAATTATTCAGTTCCACATCTTATAACTGCTACCAATGTTCTTTCTGTGATAAAAAACAGTTAAACAAACAAAAAAAAAAGAACTATGATAACAAACCAGTCAATTGAACGGCTCTTTGAAAGGAACTGCTGCTCAAGAGCTACCTTCAAAGAGCCATAAATCCCATCTCCTTGTACCTGACCTGACGTGTACATTGGGCAACAAGACTCACGCATTCAAAACAACAATTATATCTTCTGGTCTACTTTCAATGCATAGTTACTTGCATTAATATGTAAATAAGAGGATATATTTTGTATATGTTTTTGGGTATGAGATGTGTGGTCAGGTAAAAAAAACTTCATATGGTATATGGTTGTACATATTCTACTCTGTAGCACACAAACATAACAAATTACCAAATGTACCCTTCCCAACTTTGTATCTGGTTGAGTTTCATTCAAATATATTCACAACAAATATTTTCCACCACATGTGACCACACTAAACTAAGCATCCCCCTAATCTTGGTAAACCCTTCCCTTAGTGTCCGTGAATGTGAATCTCTTGTGTTCAAGTGTTTCAAAGTTGTGTGACTCATGGCACAGCACATGCAGTACATACAGCACTAAGCCGGACACACAGGTTTTACGCCGAAAGGGAAGTACAAAACCAAACTAGAACACATAGTACAGTATGCCCAGCTAGCACAACAACATGTTGCTTATGAAAAGGCCATTAACAACTTCTTAAATTAATGTTACATTGAACTTTGTCTTGTTGTAATAGTCTTGTCAGGCATTATATTTACAGTAAGTAAAAGTTAGTGCCAACAATCATCAGCTCAATAGAAGACACTACCTAAAAACAGTGTTTAAATAATAGACCGATGCTGTTGACTGGTATATACTGCATCTTTAGTTTGGCAGTTACACCTAGTTATTAGGGGTGCAAGTTAACAAAAAATGGCAAATGCATTCACATCTTATTTTAATAAAGTGCAAACAACACTTTAGGTTGAATTAACAAGAGGAAACATTTTCTGCTCTCATTTTCAACATTTAAAGACATTTTCAATATAAGTACAGTAACCAACATTTTAACAGTATATTTACCTATTGCTGCTTTGGTTTTTTTTTAACATAAAACAATACAATATCAAAGGGTAAGTGCAACCAAAATATCTTCAGGTTGAATTAACAGTAGATTTAGCTGCTACATTTCCTGTTGTTTTTGACATAGAAATAAAACAAATGGAACATAAATAAATATAAACTATTAAATGCAACCAAATCTCAGTGGTTTGACATGCTTCTACTCTCATTTTGATTAACAGCTAATTAACAATAGCAGATAAAAATCACAAACAACAAATGCAAACGCCACAACACAATAACATAAAGCCATAACAACTATAAATCAAAACGACGACAATACAAAAACGGAACGGAAGTGACAAGTTTGGGCAACTCACCAACTTCCTGAGACGGAAAGTTGAAAACGGTGTAATAAACAAAGTTTGAAAAGTGAAGTTTGACCACTTTTTCAATAATAATGTATTTTTTTTACTTTTTCAATAATACTAATATTCTATGTTTACGAAGCTCGTTCGTCCCCGAAACTTGTTCCGCCGTCACTTCCGTTGTGTACTATGTGGTTTGAAGTTGTGTTGTAGTTTTATATTAGTGAAGTGAAGTGAAGTGAATTATATTTATATAGCGCTTTTCTCTAGTGACTCAAAGCGCTTTACATAGTGAAAACCCAATATCTAAGTTACATTTAAACCAGTGTGGGTGGCACTGGGAGCAGGTGGGTAAAGTGTCTTGCCCAAGGACACAACGGCAGTGACTATGATGGCGGAAGCGGGGATCGAACCTCAAGTTGATGGCACGGCCACTCTACCAACCGAGCTATACCAATATATTATTGTGTTGTTGGCGTTTGTATTTGTTGTGGCTTTTGCGATTGTGCTGTAGCTGAAAGTTATGTTGTAATTCATGATATTGTCGTGTTTGCATTTGCTATGATCTTTCTCATCCACTGTAACTATCCACTATACTTGTTTTGCCGATTGATGGCGATGACGCCACAGACAGGCATTCAGACTTGAATAATGCTTAACGTCCTTATCATTAAAAGTTTTAAACTTCATATATTTTTTCTAGAATCGATAAAAATCGATCGATTTTCTTTTAAAACAATGTTGGATCGATACCTGTGATCGATGTAGTTGAAACTAAGGAATATAAATCGATTAATCAATCTTTACACCCCTACTAGTTATGTAAAAAACACTTACTGTGGATTCAAAAACTGTGCTCAATGTGTATGTTTGACTTAAAGCTACCGTTGAGGAAGCTATGCACAGTGGCTCAATAGGATTCAGGCGGTCAGAGTCCATACTATACAGAGTGATATGGTTTGTGTGCCTTTAGAATTGAATACCATGATGATTGTGGCAAAACATTACCTCACTATATTTAAATTAAGTTATAACAGGCACACTTTGCTATGTCAACACACGGGTCATCTTAAACTAAAGTACCTGATCTAGGACAACATGCAGTATGAGCAGAAGCGTCAAATGAAACATTTTGCTTTCAAACCTTGATGGACACATTAAACCATTTACCTTCAGCCGGGATGCGGTGAGCTCCAGGAAATGAGGGAAGTCTCTGGAAGCCAGGAGAGGCGTTACTTCCCGGGGCTCGCTGCTGGTTCTCTGTGTGGATGCTGTGAGCCCCAAGCAGAGCGCAACCACCGGCAACGTGCGACTGCTGGTTAGTTCCAATGACTCCACTGCCAGTAATTCCATTCCCACCATTATACTGCTGGTAATATCCAGATCGGGAACGCGACCGAGTCCTGGGGGGCTCCATTGCCATTTGGTGGCCGTGGAGCGAGTGGAAAAGAAAAGAGGAGGATGCAGCTGGAGACTGCGGCGGAGAGCTGTTGGTGGAAGCAGGCTGTAGGCTCCGAATGCTACTATAACTATAGCCCCCGACTCCTCTGCCCCCCTCTGCGCCCCCGTACTCTGTCCGCTCCGCCGAGTCCGCCGCCCCCGCCTCGTCGAATAAATCAGCCCCTTTAGAGACCGGCTCCGGGGTGGAGGGCAGTTGGGGGTAAACTCTGGGATCTTGAGTCGTCGGCTGTCCAGTGGCTGCGATTGGCATTTCCTTTCTGGGGATTTCCTCGGTTTCCTCTCTTTTTTTGCGTTTGACTGCTTCGCACTCACAGAGGACGCTTGTAGGCACTGTTTAAGATATTTAAAAAATACATCTTAGTTAAGCGGCAGCACACCGTTTAAAGACCAACTATTACACAGGGGTGTCTAAAACTTTATTCCACCAGGATCTACGTTCTGAAATATCAAAAAATGGTGGGGTACCACTTCAATAGTATGTATTTAATAGTAGACAAAGCTTTGTGTTATTAATTATCAGTATTTTATCTCTACATTATGCCTTTTTTGCTCTGTTGTCCACCATATTGTTTTTCTGTTTGACTGCATTTCTGCAATTATGCGGGCCAATAAAAAACTAACTCTGTGTTGCAAATAGCCCCCGGGTCACACTTTGGCCACCCTGGACTGTAGCGTTCGGGTTGGTTTCAGCATCTAAACAACGCAATTATATTTTCCGGCCACAGTTCATAGACAATATATCCTGAAGGAGTTTACAAAAGTTGAGCTAAGGAAAATAAGGACAAGATATATTACATTAAATGTAGATTTATGAAAGTAAAGCCTACATGTTCAAATTGGCTTAATGATCTGGGGATAGGTTGTTTGGCAACACTAAATTGGCCCTAGTGTGTGAATGTGAGTGTAAAAGTTGTCTGCCTATCTCTGTTGGCCCTGCGAGGAGGTGGCGACTTGTCCAGGGTGTACCCCGCCTTCCGCCCGATTGTAGCTGAGATAGGCTCCAGCACCCCCCGCGACCCCGAAAGGGATAAGCGGTAGAAAATGGATGGATGGATTTACAATTATCAATAAAATCTTGGAGGATGATTAAGAGTACAAAAGCCCTTAAAATTGATATCTTTGTTAAAAACATTTAAAGTGTTTTTTTTCTTCATATTTTTGATTATTATTATTTAATACTCTCTGTATTTGCTTTTGTATTCTTTCCTTGACATGTTTCGCTGATGTTGAAAGTGCCTTGTCTTGTGTGTGCATTATAAATGTGTACAGCTCTGGTAATGGGTACGGTACATTCGCACCCACCTGCACAAATGTACTTCAAAATGTAACAATCAAAAATAAATATGACTTTTTTTTTTGTTTACTAGGGCATGCATATATAATATGCATTAGTTTGACCATTTAAAATCAACGATAATAAAAAGGACATGCTTGGAAATAGCATAAAAATGCCCCAAAAACTTGGAAAAACACGATTCATAGTGTTACTTTTTGGTGTAACCATCATGAGCGTTCTGTTCAGGTATATTTCTTTTATATTTTGATACATCCTCATATTTATGCATTACTAAATTTAAATAGGTATTGATCAATCTTTAAGCTGTGTGTATTTGATTTCAGTTTGCTTTTGACATCTTATTTGAGAATTGTAGTTCATGATGGCGTAATCAAACTAGATTTCATTTAATGATCTTATTTTGAATATTTATTCCCTTTTTTACATTTAGTATATTTAAATATTCATTTATAAACATTGAATACATTTCAAATATCAATAAAATGCAATTGCCTTCATCTTATAGGGTAATGTTTAGTTACACCAAGTCATGAGTGTAACACTAAGCTTCATCACTTTGACTTGTAATATCTCTAATTCTGGTGGTGTTTTATGCTTTTTTCTTTTTGGAACATGTACAATAATGTAATAACTATACATATAATACAATAAAGTCCCATATAAAATTATGTTTCTAGCAATACTTTAATTTTGCCTTTGAAAGTAACACTCCAATGTCCATTAGTGGAGCTGTACACAAATGTATGTTTGTAGTTCAATAAAATAAAATAAATTAATAAATACATTTAAAAAAAACAACGCAATTCTATCATTGTTTAACCCGCCACCTCACGTAAAAAAAATAAAATGACGTAAAAAACAACAACTTTAAACAAGACATACTACTCGCTATTTCTCACACGGCTAATGTATGCTAACGTAAGTGCGCGGAACGTATTGTGCGCTAAAGCTCTTTTCTCCCCACCACACGAGAAATCACGCACACTTTTCACACCCCGGTTAATAAGCGAGTTGACTTTAGAACAACTTTGGCCACTTTGGCGTGGATTTAAACTTGTTTGACCGGCCTGCGTAATTTCTCTCGCTAGCTAAAAAAAGCTATAGCGACCCCCCCCTCCTCCTCCTCTTCCTTCTCCTACACACACAAGAGGAGAACATCCAGTTACTGACCACCCACGCCTAAAAATACCTTCAAAATGCGTCGTTATGAGTGGAAAAAAACGAAAAAATTGCGGGAATAAAAACTTTATCGTCTTCGTCATGTTTCTTAGCGGAGGCGAAAACAGAAAAGCGCACACACGGAGGGTGGAATAAAAAAAAAAAAAGTAACAAACCCACATTTACTAATACAGAACACATGGCAAAATCGAATATATTTAAGGGTCTAATATTGTCTATAAAATGTTTATCTTACCGGTAACGTGAGCTCACGTCGCTCCCAATCTGTCGATACTAGAGCATGTGTGCGTGAGCTCTCAGTGTCAGACCTTCGACGCTCAAGTTGGATTTCACCAGGCGAGAGCAACCGATCCCCGATTCGTCCAGCACTCACTCAACATTTCCCGTTATATACATCCGCATTGTGAAAGAGCACAAAAGCTAAGAGGTAATTACGGCCGGTTACGTTTGCCATATTATCTCCTGTCTTAAAAAAATGAATGTAAAAAGCCAGGTTAACCGGTGTTTAGATCTGCGTTCGATTGGGATGCCTGTTAAAATCAGGAGCTGGATGGAAAAGAGGCAGGCTACGAGGGGGGTTTAAATTATTTATTTACAAATACCAAGCGACCTACTCATTGCAGCTGTTTCATCCAGTGTTGAAAGTTGAATGTATTTATAAAAGTTCCTTGCTGGTTTCTAATGATAAAGACAGTTACAACGTGGTAGTCCAAATAGATGTTAAATGTCGTCAAGTCACATTGTCGTTGCTTTGTTGTAGTGTTGTCCCGATACCAATATTTTGGTAAAGGTACCAAAATTATTTCGATACTTTTTGGCACTTTTCTAAATAAAGTTGACCACAAAAAATAGAATTATTGGCTTTATTTTAGCAAAAAAGCTTACGGTGCATCAAACATATGTTTCATATTGCAATTTGTCCTTAAATAAAATAGTGAACATACAAGACAACTTGTCTTTTAGTAGTAAGTAAACAAACAAAGGCTCCTAATTTAGCTGCTGACGTATGCAGTAACATATTGTGTCATTTTCCATTCTATTATTTTGTCAAAATTATTAAGGACAAATGGTAGAAAATGAATGATTAATCTACTTGTTCATTTACTGTTAATATCTGCTTACTTTCTCTTTTAACATGTTCTATCTGCACTTCTGTAAAAATTTAATAATCACTTATTCTTTTGTTGTTTGATACTTTACATTAGTTTTGGATGATACCACAAATTTGCGTATCAATCCGATACCAAGTCGTTACAGGATCATACATTGGTCATATCCAAAGTCCTCATGTGTCCAGGGACATATTTCCTGAGTTTATAAACCTGATATATATTTGAAAAAAACGAAAGAAGATGTTGTGATGCCAAAAAAATATCGACATAATCGTAGTCGTATCGCTAGATACGCTACTGTACTTGGTATCATTACAGTGGATGTTAGGCATTTGTTTACATTTTGACTCCGGTGAGCTACAGTGTGTAGTGAAGCATGTTTAGCTATTCCTCGTCCTGCAGGGATGATACTTGTAAGAAACTTACTTTATTTGTCGCCATGGAGGCGAGGATTAGTGATTTATGGGTTATACTTATACTTGTATAGCGCTTTTCTACCTTTATAAGGAACTCAAAGCGCTTTGACACTATTTCCACATTCACACATACATTCACACAATGATAACGCTAACCAGGACCCATCAGGAGCAAGGTTGAGTTGTCTTGCTCAACGGGCGTGACTAGGATGGTAGAAGGTGGGGATTGAACCAGGAACCTTCGGGTTGCTGGCACAGCCACTCTTCCAACCGCGCCACGCCGAGCGCAGTAGCTAAAACACTGCCGACTGGGGTTGGACGTTAGCCGCTAGCTAGCTAGCCATGTCTTAAAGCACTTTTCGTGAGGGCCTTTCAATGTTATAACTTCAACTTTATCGTTAGTTTTTAAGCCAAAATGCGTCCGTTCTCTATTTTCTGTCTACACACTGTGTCTGCTTGTAAGTACTCCGTGATTGTGCGCTGCCGAACATGCTTGCCTGCTCGTAAACCAGCAATGACACGACGTGACGATGACAGAGGTGCAGACCGGTACTTTTCAGAGGCGGTATAGTACCGAATATGATTCATTAGTATCGGGGTACTCTACTAATACCGGTATACCGTACAATCCTACTTTGTTGTTGCATTTCAGTGATGAAGATTCTGAACACTACCATACATTTTAATTTTACATTAAAACAATCACAAATTATTGGCTTTGTCACTAAGGGTGAATCAATCCAAAAACCACCAAAATATGAAATGTATATTTTCTTTGTTTATTTAAAAAAAAAACATAGGTACTTTATGTTGTATTGTTCATATTTTTACATTGTTGATTTTGTTGTATTTATGTATTGTTATATCATTTACACCAGGGGTGCCAAACTCATTTTAGCTCAGGGGCCGCATGTAGGAAAATCTGTGCACACGCGGGCCGGACTATTAAAATCATGGCATTAAAACTAAAAAAATAAAGACAACTTCAGATTGTTTTCTTTATCTTACGTTGTACAAAAATAGAACAAACACATTTTGAACATATTACCATTAAAATATTGAAAAAAATACCGGCAGCGGTAAAGTTTATACCCATGAAGGAAAGAAGAAAGTGAATGAATGTTTATAACTGAATACATTTACATATGCATAAAAATGTGTTTTCTTTTGTATTATTTTTTTTAAATAAATTAAGTAACGTTTATGACAACCTTTTTCCAAAACACAATATAAAATGTGAGCTGTAACAGGGTAATGCATACATTTATCATTTGTTTTCAAAACGCTTACAAAAAAGTGGGACCCCAAAAATTTACTGTGGGATCCCATTTTTATGACTTGATGGGGTCCCTGAGACCTCATTTTGAAAATTCCTACCGCCAACACTGATGGAGTATTGGTGCGTGCAAAACAGCAGCAGGCGGCTGTGGCCTGCGGGCCGGTTCTAATACTAATCAAATATCATCCCGGGGGCCATAGATAATTTTATTCGCGGGTCATATCCGGCCAGCGGGCCCTGATTTTGACACCCCTGATTTACACACTCAGGGAATACGTTCTTGGACATATGAAGGCTTTGGGGGGAAAAGCCACTATCAATACGCTGGTAGGATTTTTAGGTTTTGTTAATATTGACTGTATCCTGTTCAAACAATTGTATGTAATAAAATGTATTAGGGCATAATTATATTATTTGTTGATATTGATACACTGTTGTATTACAGAGGTGTCAAATTAATTCTCATTACAGTCATTTAATATCATGTATATTAAATGATTGATTATTATAATTTTTTTACCAACAAACTGATGGAAAATCTGCATTGGCCTCACAAGTCAAGGTGACAAGGATATATTAAAGTTCGGCTATTGTGGTGTTTATTTCAAAAAGTGTTACAATGACCAAATAAAGGATTTGTTGCATCAAATATTGAAAAAAAAAATTCAGTCAAAATTGAAATACATTTACAAAGAAATATGATTATTATTTCCAAGCCACATAAAATGATGGGCCTTAAGTTTGACACCTGTATTTTTATAATATCGTATTTATACAGCGTTTAATTGTTCGCAAATATCTATATTCATAGAAAAAAATGTTCTCTAGTGTTTTAATTTGATTAAAACCTTGAACAACAAATTAAAGGCAAAAATTTCAATTCTATTAAACATTTTAGAGTAAAGAGTACCAGTATCACTATCGGTATCGCCGACAATGCCCCTTTATTTATATAGTATTTGCAGTATCTCCTCCCCAATTTGTCAACCATAACACAAAGTTGTGAAATGCTGTTTTTTTCCTTCAATAATATGTAATTGTTGTTGTTGTTATTAGGAACACAAAAGGTGGCAAATATCAAAGCAGTGACCCCTTCAATCCGGATCCTTGCATTGTTCTATATTCGGCTCTCAGTCAGTACCTGACATATGAAGGCTTCTAAAGGCAATCTGCAGATTGCAAGAAATACTGTAAATACTGCGTTGCACGTACAGTTGTCTCTCGTTTATTAATGTTAATTGGTTCTGGACATGACCGCGATAAAATGAATTGTTCATTATAAATGTAATATTTTCATAGCTAGAGCATAACAACAGTTTATTACCTTCTAAATAAGTCTAGACATGAAATAATACCCATTAGTCACCTTTACACTCTTTTATTCCAATAAGGCTTGAAAGCGTGACGTGGAAACGCAATGCATCATTACTGCATCGGTAGAGCATCTTAAAATTGGGTTGAATGCAGGACTCTGTCCTAAAGTTGTAATTTTTCCAAATATGTCGCAAATGTGCGGCATCAATAACCGCCACAATGGTTGTCATGATTGATTCAGGTAAAAAAAATTTTTGGTGAGATTTGCCTAATTTCTAGCACGAAAGCAAATGTTAGTGAGCAAAGAAACGGGCGGCGAATGCTTTGAATATGTCGTACAAAACGACAAAAATCCCTATTAACGCCATCATATGGGACTTGTTAGTGTCTTCACGGCATATTCAGACTGGTGAGTTTGAATCAAGTTAAAGTTAAATCAATCAATCAATTAATCAATGTTTACTTATAAAGCCCTAAATCACGAGTGTCTCAAAGGGCTGCACAAGTCACAGCGGCTCAGATTTCCAAGTACCACTGATAGTCACACACACACTAAGTGTGGTGAAATTAACTTCTACATTCGACCCATCCCCTTGTTTCACCCCCTGGGAGGTGAGGGGAGCAGTGAGCAGCAGTGGTGGCCACGCTCGGGAATCATTTTGGTGATTTAACCCCCAATTCCAACCCTTGATGCTCTGTGCCAAGCAGGGAGGTAGTGGGTCCCATTTTTATAGTCTTTGGTATGACTCGGCATGTCTGTTTAATTTTAGTCATGGCTAAGCACAAAATGAATGAGTATAATATTCGGCATTTAAAAGTAACAACCCAGTAGACACAAGACATAGTTGCAACATTGATTATACATACAGTACATGTATTTTAAAGCTGACTTCGAAACAGCGTTGCAAAATAGTTGTATATATGTACATTGAGATAGCGTTGACGTTAAACGCTGGCTCCGCGTTGTTGCTTAGGAAATGATCAAATTCCGAAGGTCAAATCCGCGTCACAACCTGACATGGAATAAACGTCGTCAGGAAGCACGTTGTTTCAACGTTGTACATATGTTGTAGAATATTGTTTGGGAAATGACCAAATTTCAATGGTCAAATGAATGTCAGAACCCAACAATGATTAAACATTGTCAAAAAACATGTTGTTTCTACGTTATGTTCGAGTTGCTCAACGTCAGGACCTAATTCAACAAGTTCTCAATGTAATGTTATTGTCTTGTGCCTGTTAGACTTAGACATAGACTTCCTTTATTGTCATTTAAATTTGAACATTACAGTACAGATAACAACAAAGTTTTGTTGCATTAGGCTCATTGTAGTGCAGGATAAAAGAGCAATAAAGTGCAGATATAAATAGATTTACTGTACAGATAAATATATTGCACTTTTGCATATGCATCCACGTTTACGGATGTATGTTATATTGTCTTTATATTCCAGCCAGTTAATCCGTTTGTGGTTGAAATTGAGGGGATTATTATGATGCGTTCAAGAGCCTTATGGCCTGAGGGAAGAAGCTGTTACAGAACCTGGAAGTTCTGCTACGGAGGCTGCGGAAACTCTTTCCAGAGTCCAGCAGTGAAAACAATCCTTGGTGGGGGTCAGATTTTCTGAGCCCTGGTCAGGCAGCGGCTATTTACGATCTCCCGGATAGGAGGAAGAGGAGTCCTGATGATTTGTTTGGAATGGGCTTGATTTTCTGGGGAACCTTGCTTGTGAAACGAGTCCAGGGGACCGCACACATTTCAGACCCAAAATAAATGAAAGCCGTAGATTATGGGCAATTTGAATGAAGGACAATGAGCCTGAACTGACTTTATATTCTGAAATTCTTCACTGGTTTTTAAACTGGTTACGTTGATGAAATGTACTTGATTTCAGGACCCATTGAGCCAATCATCCATCCATCCATCCATTTTCTACCGCTTATTCCCTTTGGGGTCGCGGGGGCGCTTGAGCCTATCTCAGCTACAATCGATCAGTGGCCACGATACTGAACAGCGTTCTCTGATTAGTTTGGTCTCCTCTAGTGACCAATACTGCTGCAATATGGATACTTTCAGTTTATTTAGCCATGTTTAAGCTTGAAAATGTTCGATTTAGGTCCAAAAATTTGGAATATGATTGAAAATCTCCATTAATTTGCGATCTGGTGAAGCTGCAATATTTGAAGAGCAAAGTAGGTACTTTTATGTGTGTATACTTAACCCTGGCTCATACCATCTCAACTCCCAACACTTTTAGGCCACGTTTTCACTAAGTCGCTTAAAGGCCAACTGAAACCCACTACTACCGACCACGCAGTCTGATAGTTTATACATCAATGATGAAATCTTAACATTGCAACGCATGCCAATACGGCCGGGTTAGCTTACTAAAGTGCAATTTAAAATTTTGCGCGAAATATCCTGCTGAAAACGTCTCGGTATGATGACGCCGGCACGTGATGTCACGGATTGTAGAGGACATTTTGGTACAGCATGGTGGCCAGCTATTAAGTCGTCTGTTTTCATCGCAAAATTCCACAGTATTCTGGACATCTGTGTTGGTGAATCTTTTGCAATTTGTTCAATGAACAATGGAGACAGCAAAGAAGAAAGCTGTAGGTGGGAAGCAGTGTATTGCGGGCGGCTGCAGCAACACAAACACAGCCGGTGTTTCATTGTTTACATTCCCGAAAGATGACAGTCAAGCTTTACCATTGGCCTGTGGAGAACTGGGACAACAGAGACTCTTACCAGGAGGACTTTGAGTTGGATGCGCAGACGCGGTACCGTGAGTACGCATGCAGCTGCGGCTTCCAAACATTTGATCGCTTGCCCGTACGTGCGTGCCGCTATGTGCATGTCACGTACGGAACTTTGGGGACTTTGGGAAATATATGTGCTGTATGAACTTTGGGGAGGTGAACGGTACTTTGGGCTGTGGGATTGAGTGTGTTGTGCAGGTGTTTGAGTTGTATTGGCGGGTTATATGGACGAGAGGGGGGAGGTGTTTGTTATGCGGGATTAATTTGTGGCATATTAAATATAAGCCTGGTTGTGTTGTGGCTAATAGAGTATATATATGTCGTGTGTTTATTTACTGTTTTAGTCATTCCCAGCTGAATATCAGGTCCCACCCACCTCTCACAGCATCTTCCCTATCTGAATCGCTCCCACTGCCCTCTAGTTCTTCACTCTCACTTTCCTCATCCACAAATCTTTCATCCTTGCTCAAATTAATGGGGAAATCGTCGCTTTCTCGGTCCGAATCGCTCTCACTGCTGGTGGCCATGATTGTAAACAATGTGCAGATGTGAGGAGCTCCACAACCTGTGACGTCACGCTACTTGTCTGCTACTTCCGGTACAGGCAAGGCTTTTTTATCAGCGACCAAAAGTTGCGAACTTTATCGTCGATGTTCTCTACTAAATCCTTTCAGCAAAAATATGGCAATATCGCGAAATGATCAAGTATGACACATAGAATGGACCTGCTATCCCCATTTATAATAAGAAAATCGCATTTCAGTAGGCCTTTAACCCCTTAAACGAATAATTATTTAGCCTAAGCCCCGTTTCAGCCACACTAAACCAGCGTTTAAGGTCCACCACCTCGGACAAATTTTTACACGGGTAAGTCAGCCGTGTATTTCTTGAATCTCCGATTTCGGAGAGTAAGTGACGCTAGAAAGACTGCACCCACATAGGAAGTGACGTCAGAAAGAATGCGCCCACACAGGAAGTGACTTTAGAAAGAATGCGCCACAGCCAGCTTCATAATAAAGCGGTTTCGTAACTCGGAGCTAACCACTGGAAATATGGAGGCGAGTCATCCAGACATGCCCGTGTTTCTCCTTCCGTCTGTACAGACGCTTGTGGAAAGCACACATGAATAACTTAAGATGAAGTGATTGCAGCTATTTGGGATACAACATCTCTCAGACGGCAAGAGAACTTTCGTCCATTTGTCGAAGGAGAGTCAACGAGAATGCGAGCTCCTGTTGATGTGATAAAAAAAGGTAGCGTGTGCTTTGTATTACCTGGCCATCGAGGGAAAAATAACTACGGAAAACAGTGAATGCATTTGGACTGGCAAAGCAAACTGTATCAGTTATTGTCCGCCATGTATGTCGCGAACTCAACGTCTAGGTCCAGAGTATATAAAGTCACCAAAAACGAATGGACAATGAAGGTGACGGCAAACGAGTGAGGAGTGTCCTAACCAGATATCTAGATTCCGAGATTGATTGTTGTAAAATGTTCTTTGTCACATTGTGTACTTTTAAAGATTTGATTAATTTATGTCTCAGGTGTGATTCACTACAATATGGCCCCACAGCACACTGGATTTCAGTTAAGTGAATTACCACAACACTGGATATTGTTCAGATAAGTTACATTTAAGAACTTGCACACAAAGCAACACTGGAGGTGACTGTGACGTGTGCATTTTCCGCGCATGCATATTATGTCGCGTTGCGCCGGCGGATGGAGGGGGTCCTAAACGGTGGCATTGTTGTGTGTGGACACGGATAAGGTTAGGTGTGATTTACTCTGGATAACCTTATCCGGCTTAGTGTAAACAGAGCCTGAGGATAAGCCAATAGGTGGCCACGATACTGAGCAGCGTTCTCTGATTGGTTTGTTTTCCTCTAGTGACCAATAGACTTAGACTTAGACAAACTTTAATGATCCACAAGGGAAATTGTTCAACACAGTAGCTCAGTTACAATGATGGAAAGTGTAAGGATGGAAAGGACAATGCAGGTATAAATAGACTAATATAGCGACAAAAAATCTAACATATATACGAATATATACATAATATGTGTACAGAATAATATATATACAGATATATTATATTATGTCTATAACATATATACAATATATACAATATACAATATATACAACACATGTACAATATTACAGTATATACAGTATATGTGACAGCAGCAGCATAAAATAGAGAGTAGATCCAGCAGGAAATAGAAAATAGACATTATAAATATACTACTGCAGTATGGATACTTTCAGTTTATTTAGCCATGTTTAAGCTTGAAAATGTTCGATTCAGGACCAAAAAAATACGAAATATGATTGAAAGTCCCAATCAATTTGCGATGTGGTGAAGCCGCAATATTTGAAGCACAAAGTAGGTGCTAGGGCCAATAAGGGACAGGTGGTAGAAATGGATGGATGGATGGAAAGTAGGTACTTTTATGTGTGTATACTTAACCCTGGCTCATACCACCTCAACTCCCAACACTTTTAGTTCCACTCATGAATTTCACACTCAATCCCAATCCATCAGCGCCACACCTAATACACACATAACAGACATTCTCTCCTCATTACACTCCGCCTTTCTACTTTGATGATATGCAAATAAGCCTCTCTCCTCCTCCCTCCCCTCTTCTCTCCCTCAAGCATCAACACACATGCACACACACTCACACATCACACACACTGGCTAATGCGCTGTGGCAGCGGCCACAGACAGGCGGGGAGGATCAATTTTTTACCCAGTGTGCGACTGATATTTAAAAGATAAGGCCGTAGAAAGGGAAGGGGGAGACGCCGCAGAGCTGGGAATGAGGAAAAATGGCGAGTGGGAGGGAGCCTGATGAAAGGGTGTCCAGGAAAAGGGGTGAGTGGGAGGAAAGCAGAAAACTGGGGAGCTGGAAGGAAAGTGGAGGGATGGGAGTGGGATGAGTAAGTGGGTTAGGGGTAGTAGGTAGTGGGAAAGGGGGATGGGGTGCACGGAGGCCTCTGGGGGATGGGGTAGGGAATGGATGGAGTGAGTGGTAAGGGGAAAGGAGGGATGTGTGTGTTGGAGGAAGGGGCTCTATTTTGCTGACGTGCTCTCTTATTGGCCTGTTCCAAAGCTTGGGGAGGGGCAGCCACAGACCATACTCTCACCAGCTGTAGACGGGAAACAAAGAGTGTGAAGGGGGAGGGGGCGTGGGGTGCAGATATGTGTTTTAATGTTGATATTCCGGTCTAATTAAATTCCCATTTAAGTGGCGGAATGAATGGCGCCGATAAGATAGAAGTGCGCGGTGCAGACAAAGGAGCCGGCTTTTGTTTGAGTGGAAGAATTCTGCACGGGCTCGGGTTCTTGATGTGTCATTCCAATTTACTTGAGAGACAGGGAGGAAAATGTAGTGTTTTTTTGCGTTTAGTTTTATGTTGCCACCACCAACAACATGCAAGCAGTGTTAATTTTGACAGCCGTTTTAGTCATAGTCTTTTGATGATAATGCCTTCAGTCATATTTTAGTCCCCAAAATGGATTTAGTTAAGTCTAGTTTAGGGTTGTACGGTATACCATTATTGGTATAGCACTGCGATACTAATGAATCATTTTCGGTACTATACCGCCATTTCTTTTTAATTTTTATTATATTTATAAACTCAGAAAATATGTCTCTGGACACATGAAGACTTTGAATATGACCAATGTTTGATCCTGTAACTACTTGATATCGGATTGGTACCCAAATTTGTGGTACTTGGTATTTGGAGTACTTACAAACAGACACAGTGTGTAGACAGAAAATCACTAATCCTCGCCTCCATGGCGACAAATAAAGTAAGTTTCTTACAAGTATCATCCCTGCAGGACGAGGAATAGCTAAACATGCTTCACTACACACCATAGCTCACCGGCGTCAAAATGTAAACAAACGCCATTGGTGGATCGACACTTAACATCTACTGTATTGATACCAAGTACAGGAGTGTATCTAGTCGTTACTACTATGATTACGTCGATATTTTTTGGCATCACAACATCTTCTTTCGTTTAAAAAAAAATTATATTATGTTTATAAACTCAGGAAATATGTCCCTGGACACATGAGGACTTTGAATATGATCAATGTATGATCCTGTAACTACATGGTATTGGATTGATACCCAAATTTGAGGTATCATCCAAAACTAATGTAAAGTATCCAAACAACAGAAGAATAAGTGATTATTACATTTTAACAAAATATAACTTGTTAAAAGAGAAAGTAAGCAAATATTAACAGTAAATGCACAAGTAGATTATTAATTCATTTTCTACCACTTGTCCTTAATAATTTTGACAAAATAATAGAATGGAAAATGACACAATATGTTACTGCATACGTCAGCAGACTAATTAGGAGTCTTTGTTTGCTTACTTACTAATAAAAGACAGGTTGTCTAGTATGTTCGCTATTTTATTTAAGGACAAACTTGCAATAAGAAATATATGTTTGATTTTCCCGTAACATTTTTTGCTAAAACAATAATGCAACTAAAGAAGTTGAACAAATGACTACTGACTACATCTGAAGTAAACAAGATACAGCAACACTTTAGTTACATAAATCATATTACGGAGCAAAAATTGTATCGGACAAAAAAAGGGCCTTTGTGAACGCGTCAGTTATGTAAATCACACGTTTGCTAGCAATGTTAAAATGTCAATGCAAGGAGCTGCCAATGTTTTTACAGTGGTTCAAGTTCCTCTATGCAACATGTGCACTATACGGTTTTTAAGCATTTGCTGCAAAAAAGTTTTGAACTGAACTCTGGGGCTGGCATGGTGTCATTCCCAAGCCGGATTTGGCCCCTGGGCCCACCAGCTATATAGCCCTGCTTTATATTGTGTGGCAGTCAGGGCCTTCACCAATACCTAATTGTTTATTGATGTTGAATTGACATATGCTTGATAACATTCAATTTTAGCATTGGAAATGTCAGGTTTTGTCAAACAAGAAACATAAAGAAGACCTATTCAGCATTTCTAGGTCAATTTGCACATGCCTACACCAGAGTAGACATAATGCTTGCAGAAAAGATAATTCCAACACACAGCAGAAGGCGGATTGGGAGCCATGTGTTTCTGGATGCCACCTGAACCCTGCCTGCTAAACCAGTTCACTGACTGTGAATGACTGACAGGGAAACTGAGACTATGGTGGGTGTGGGTGTTTCATTGTAAAAGAGAATGGGGGAGAATTGAGGAGAAATTTGGACAAAGAGGCAGACCAACCATAGAAAACAAACAAAAAAACACAAAGTTCCAATAACCCCAATAGACCCAGAGACGTAAGGAAAGCAATAGAATAGGAAAGTAGAAAGAAGAAAGTAATCTTTCTGTGGCTTTGCCAGAATGGAGCGATGGGACTTGGCGGCTGTGGACCCTTGGCTTCATTATTACAGCAAGAAAAGAAATCACACAGTCAAAAATTAAAAAAAAGGGCAAGGAACTATGCCAAGAATGCACAGGCATGAAGCAACACATTAGGTTCATTCCTTCTGCTTGCCTCTCTGTTTCCCCAAGCAGATGTAAACAATAGGAGTCACCGACAGAAGCCAGCTAAGAGAATGTTGAAGTTGGTTGCGGCCATGTTGTATACTGCATTGTCCATGCAGTATCTATTCACATTTTACTGATTGTGTACAGCAGTGGTCCCCAACCACCGGTCCGGGGACCGGCACCGTTCTGTGATGCATTTGCTACAGGGCCGCACAGAGACATTAAATAATTTATAACCGACCGCATTGTCTCCTACTTAACTTTCGCCAGTCCCACCAGACACACCGATAAGCTTGGTTATAGATGTATTATAAAACTCCTGATAGGAAGTCGCCATTTGCTATATGTGTTACATATTTGTTACATGGGACAATGCTCATTAATAAACATATACAATATAAATGTGCCAAATTGTAGCTAAAAGCTCGGTTCCATCTGCAGTCTGCGGCAGGTTGATGACCTAAGATCAGGGCAGATCAGGAACAAAGTGACCATAGTAGTTAAAGGCAGATGGAGTGCTAGATTGAAGTGAAGTGAATTATATTTATATAGCGCTTTTCTCTAGTGACTCAAAGCGCTTTACATAGTGAAACCCAATATCCAAGTTACATTTAAACCAGTGTGGGTGGCACTGGGAGCAGTTGGGTAAAGTGTCTTGCCCAAGGACACAACGGCAATGACTAGGATGGCGGAAGCGGGGATCGAACCTGCAACCCTCAAGTTGCTGGCACGGCCGCTCTACCAACCGAGCAATACCGCCCCAATAGATTGTTGCATATAGTAATTGTGCTGAAGGAAGAAAATACACATCTCGTTTGGTCTAGTAAGTTAATGTGCTGGTATTATTGCACATAGTCCTCCATCCATCCATTTTCTACCGCTTATTCACTTTCGGGTCACGCTGGAGCCTATCTCAGCTACTATCAGGCGGAAGGCTAGGTACACCCTGGACAAGTCGCCACCTCATCGCAGGGCCAACACAGATAGACAGACAATATTCACACTCACATTCACACACTAGGGCCAATTTAGTGTTGCCAATCAACTTATCCCCAGGTGCATGTCTTTGGAAGTGGGAGGAAACTGGAGTACCCGGAGGGAACCCACACAGTCACGGGGAGGACATGCAAACTCCACACAGAAAGATCCCGAGCCCGGGATTGAACCCAAGACTACTCAGGACCTTCGCATTGTGAGGCAGATGCACTAACCCCTCTCCCACCGTGCTGCCCCGCACATAGTCCTATTACACACTAAAAAATGCTGGGTTATTTTGCTAACCCAATATATGAGTCGCGAGTGTTGGGTTCAATTTTTGAGTTATTTTTATGAAGAGCAATCCATTTTTCTAATTTTTAGTTTTATTTTTTAAATTTTTTAATTTTTTGTCCTGTCCAGCTTCTCAGGCTAATCATATTGTTGATGTAGATGCCCATATTGGCTGTACAAATTTACTTTACAAAAAAAAAAGTGTGGGATACTTCTCTTGTTGCCTTATTTGTATTTGGCTTTATTAAATGTATTTATATTATTTGGTACAGCCGGGCCGGAGCAGTAGGGGATAGAAAGAGTAAAAAAGGAAGACAGAGGGGGTAATTGTGGAGACAAGAGGGGGATAAGACAGGCTGAGAAAAACAACAACAGCAAACACAACAATAACAACAACAATAGAGCAACATTAGCAAATAGGATATGTACAAATATGATGGTAAAAGTGATAGCAAAGAAGCAGTTAGTGAAATGAATAATAATACAGAAATGACAATGAGCATTATTACACTACAAATGGAGCAATACAAATACCAATAGAAATAGCACTTTTGATAATAAATAATACCAATAATTTACCTCTATTATCAACAATACAGTTGTTCAAATGCAACAATACATTTATGTAATGATAACTAGAGATACAAAAGAAAGCAGATAAATGGAGGGGAAGAAAGAGAAGCCAGCTATATTAACCTTGTAGATTGTTATAGTAACAATAGGTTAAGCTTCGTCAGTGTGCCATGTGTTACCCAGTTTACCCTAGGGTAACAACGTTAATTTATATGCATGAGTGTATGTATGTATATGTACTTGTATATGTACAGAATGTGTATATATATGTTTGTACAGTGAATGTATATGTACAGTATGTGTATATGTATGTTTGTACAGTGAATGTATATGTACAGTATGTGTATGTGTATGTTTGTACAGTGAATGTATATATACAGTATGTGTATATGTATGTTTGTACAGTGAATGTGCTTGTGGATGTACGGACTTTGACTATGTACTGCAGGTATGTACTGTATTTCTGTATGTATGCGGGAGCGTAGGTACCTATGTATGTATGTATGTATGAATAACGGTCTGTATGTGAGTATATATGTGTATTTGTATGTACAATATATTTGACTCCCAGTGTGTGTGGGAGCCAGAGTACGGCCCCAGCCACCCAGAGAGCCCAACCAACAAACAGCAGGGACCAAGGGACCACCGGCCCCACGAAGCCAAGCCGGCCAGCGACAGGAACCCCTATTTCTGGGTTTTAAAAACTGAACCATTTTTGGGTTGTTTTTCAATGAGTAACGCATTTTTGAGTAAAAGGCTTTTTTTGTTTTTTTTAATTAAAAAGGTACTTTTTTCTTGAAAGGAATTTTATTAAGGATTAATCTCATTAACATTATTTACAATCACACATCTTATGTATATGAACATTTTTGAGCATGCTGTACAGAACTACCATAACCATACACGGCAATTCTTGTAAAAAAAATGTCACTCATATCTTTCTTTTGAGTATATTTTAATGGAATGAAAATAATTGTGATCAGTAGTTGGGAAGGAGTAGGACAAACCAGCAGTAAATGTATAATTTTTAACCAACTATTGGTCAAGGAGCGCTAAATTGCGCAACCCAATAGTTGGGGTTGGAATAACCCAACACTGTAGTGAGCATTAACTCAGCTTTTGTGTTAAATTAATCCAACCCAACAGTTGGGTTATGAATCAACCAACATTGTGTTAGCATAACTCAACCTTTGGGTGAAATAATTCAACCCAATAGTTTGGTTAGGAATAACCCAACATTAAGTTAACATAACTCAACTTTTTGGTTAAATAATTCAACCCAATGGTTAGGCTGGGAATAACCCAACATTAATTTATCATAACTCAACTTTTTGGTTAAATAATTCAATGCAAAAATTGAGTTGAAAAAATGTACTCAAAATGTTGAATTAAAATAACTAATAATAAGTTGGTGTGTACCGGGCAAAGAGAAGGAGGCGACACCAAGGCAGAACTGCGGTTTATCAGGTTTATTGAAAACCTTGATGAGTGTGTGGGGTGTGTATGCTACCACAAGTGAATGAGTGCAGACGATGTGTAGTGTTAACAATGTAAGTTTTACCAGGGGGTGTTGTCGGTGCGTGTTGTATGAATCGTTCGTCGAATCCAAGGGGCAAGGCGAAGAGGCAGTCAGCAGGGAGGCAAGCAGTCGGGGGCTGGAGAGAGGCAATGATGTCCGAGTCCAAGCAGAGGTCAAGGGTCGAGGGAGGCAAGCAGAGATCCAGGTGGAGGTCGTGAGGCAGGACACGATCACAGGCAACAGGGAAGACACTGTGGAAGACACAAGGGACATCAAACACGGGAACGAGGAAGAGTACAAAGAAGGCGAGCAAGGAACGAGGGAGTGGTGCCAGACGTGATGCTTACTCAGGAAGATTGGCTACGTTCTGGCGAAGGTCCTTTGGGTCCGCTGGCTTTTATGTTGCTCCCTCTCATCAGGCCCAGGTGTGCTGATGCGAAATTGCTTGCAGCCTTGTCGCTGCGTGGGCGTGCTGTGCCCAGCGTGAGCAGGGGCGTGTCCAAGTGTGCTGCCAGCAGAGGTCCCGGCAGCTCCAGCTGCCGAGGAAAAGCGGGTTCGAATCCGCGCCGTGACAGTTGGGTTAAAATTGGGTTACTTAAACTTGGACACACACATCTATACCTTTGACCATTCTGAGTCAGTAATTTCCAGAAGTTATCTCATCCTGTGAGAAGCCTCAATTTTACTAATCATTTCCAATGTTGTAAAAATGTGTAGAATAAAAATTAAAATACAACATTTCTGTCAACAAAGATTTGCGTCAGCCTTTGATAGTAGGCTAATATAGCTAATATAGACACTTACAACATGTGTTGCCTTCATTATAACACTTTTGATTTTTTGCGGCTCCAGACAGTTTTTTGTTTTGTATTTTTTGTCCGATATGGCTCTTCCAACATTTTGGGTTGCCGACCCTTGGTTTAGATGGATATTAGTTTGATATCCGCCTGCTTCGGTAGGATGCAGACTACCGAAGCAGGTAGTCTGCTTCGGTAGTCTGCATGTCTGTGGCATGTTTTTGATGATTTACTTCTTAAATTCAAAGAATATCATCCACTTATTTTTCCCAGTACTGTTCTTCACACTCATTGTTGAAAAGACAAACTGGAAATGATGATTTATCATGTTACATATGCTTGCATGTTCGAAATAAACTCAAACTCAACTCAACTCAACTCAACTCAATGTCTTTCTTCCCATGGTTGGAAAACAAAGTTATGTCGATCTCTAGCTATGAACTAATGCTGGCAAGCACGATCAGATGTTTCGGACAGATCTTACAGGTTTTTTGTAAAATTTGCTATGTCAACTAATGCAACTTAAAGCAGAACAATTAGCAGAGGGATCGTTCTTATCTCAAACTAATCTGAAGTTGGAGAACTCTTCAGGTTAGGCGCCACTGTATTTACCCATGAAGCACAAAATAGAGAGGTATTGTTTTAACACATGTTGGTTGGTTGGGTGGTTTGTTAGTTTGCTGAATTCCATGATAACTTGTGGATGGGTTGTACAATCCAAATAAATACAGTCGTGGTCAAAAGTTTACATACACTTGTAAATAACATAATGTCATGGCTGTCTTGAGTTTCCAATAATTTCTACAACTTTTATTTTTTTGTGATAGAGTGATTGGAGCACATACTTGTTGGTCACAAAAAACATTCAAGAAGTTTGGTTCTTTTATGAATTCATTATGGGTCTACTGAAAATGTGACCAAATCTGCTGAGTCAAAAGTATACATACAGCAATGTTGATATTTGCTTATATGTCCCTTGGCAAGTTTCACTGCAATAAGGCGCTTTTGGTAGCCATCCACAAGCTTCTGGCAAGCTTCTGGATACATTTTTGACCACTCCTCTTGACAAAAGTGGTGCAGTTCAGCTAAAATTGTTGGTTTTCTGACATGGACTTGTTTCTTCAGCATTGTCTACATGTTTAAGTCAGGACTTTGGGAAGGCCATTCTAAAACCTTAATTCTAGCCTGATTTAGCCATTCCTTTACCACTTTTGACATGTGTTGGGGGTCATTGTCCTGTTGGAACACCCAACTGCGCCCAAGACCCAACCTCCGGGCTGATGATTTTAGGTTGTCCTGAAGAATTTGGAGGTAATCCTCCTTCTTCATTGTCCCATTTACTCTTTGTAAAGCACCAGTGGCAGCCAAACAGGCCCAGAGCATTATACTACCACCACCATGCATGACGGTATGGATGGTGTTCCTGGGATTAAAGGCTTCACCTTTTCTCCTCCAAACATATTGCTGCGTATTGTGGCCAAACAGCTCGATTTTTGTTTCATCTGACATCACATGGACAAAGATAAGACTTTGTGGAGGAAAGTTCTGTGGTCAGATGAAATTATTGGAAACTAAAGACAGCCATGACATTATGTTTTTTACAAGTGTATGTAAACTTTTGACCATGACTGTATGTGGACTGATGATTTACTTTTTTTCTTTTTACAAAATTAGATAATAGACAATATAGATTAGTAGCTATGTGTATACAGTACAAAATATTTCCCTCCCTCGATGTACTTTCTACGCTTTAAGTCCGTTTAAATCCGTTCCCACTTTCCCCAAGAGAAATCATGTGAATCCAAATAATACACTGCAGACATCCAAAAATATGAACACAAAAACATGTTTTATAAAGAATAATCATAGTTTTAAAAGCAAAAAATAATGAAAAATACATTTAAATGACAATGAAATGGATAAATGAACATTTAACATCACTGTCATCTTTTTTGAAAAACATTAACACGTTATCTTTAAAAAAAAATCTTAAACACATTAGAATTTTTAGATAATTTTGCTGATACGTGCCTTAGAATAGCAATATTCTCTTCATTGACGCTATTTGGCTGATATGCTGACTGTTAGCATTTCAGTTTGGCTACAGCTTTTCAGCATTTTTCCCGGAATTGCGTATTCTAGATGTGATTTTTGTAAAAGAATAAAATAAAAATCTTAATTTTAGTAATAATGAAAATAATCATTTGATTACTATGATGGGCATGCTCTAAAATAATGAAAACACATTTGCATCAAGTTTTTTTTAAATTTTGTAAATGTTATGTGTTTGAGACTATTTTTTCTAGTAGTTTGGCTTCAGCTATTCAGTATTTCGTCCAAAATTGCATTTTATAGTTATCATTATTGTCAAGAAAATCTATTTTATTTGTGGCAATAACAATATTTTTTTATTTTATTTTTATGATTTGCATGCTCCAAAATAATAAAAATAATAAAAACCAATTTGTATGAAGTGTTTAAATTTTTGTTGTTGTTGTAAATTTCACGTGTTTGAGATTGGTTTTTTTGTGGAGGTAGTTTAATAGTTTAATAGTTTAATCCAAAATTGCATTTTATAGTTATCATTATTGTCAAGAAAATCAATTTTATTTGTGGCAATAACGAAACATTTTTTTTTTTTTTTATGATTTACATGCTCCAAAATAATAAAAACATATTTGTATGAAGTTTTCACGCATGTGAGGTTGGTTTTTTTGGGGGGGTGGGATAGTTTAATAGTTTCAGCATTTCTCCCTAAACAGCATTTTCTAGTTATCATTACAGTATTGTCAAGAAAAAAAAAACATTTTGCTAATAGCGAAAATAATATTTTTTTAAATTGTGATGTACATGCTTCAAAATTATGAAAAAATATTTGTATTAAGTTTTTCTAAAATTATTTGTTTGAGATAGTTTTTCTCAGTAGTTAAAATTTCCATACAGAACAGTCGGGATACATTGTTTTGCTAAACAGGATAATAACGCTTCTTGCCATCTGACTGACCCCATCATTCACATCAACCTTACTAATAAAGCCACCATTCCACATTAATATCACCATATAGAAGGATACAGAGATTGATAGGCTTTGGCAGATTAATAGTGAAAAACAAGGACTTATTTTCCTTACTTTTCCATCCACCGACAGCCTAAGTAGAGGATTATAGTCTTTATACTGTCACGGAGGGGATATAGTGACAAACATACCCCAGAAAAGTTTCTCCTGGTGGACTCTGCTCAAAATTCAGTTAGGTCCGGAAGTTTGGAAAGTGCCATTAGGATTTTGCCACGAGACACTACCACAATATAGATTATATCGCAGATATCATGACATATTTTTCACTTACTGAAAACAACAACTTAGGGCAGAAAGACCCGACAAACAAGCAACAGTGGAGGCCTGGTGAAGCATTTTCAGGAAGGCAACTCAGAATTTTCATGATCAACCCCAGGCTTCATGCAGTTTTTCATTGAAAAATGACCGTTCCTCCTACATGTATTAAAAATAATGATATATACACGTATGTCCATTGTCTAGATGCTGTTGGCCCACTGAAAGGGGAGCTATTTTATTTTATACAATGGTGCCTTGGCTTATGAGATTAATTGGTTCCATGGTAAAGTTCGTAACTCAAAATACACCTATTTTAAATCCATCCATCCATCCATTTGCTACCGCTTCAGTGTTCTCTATTAAATTTCAATTTCTATTTATCTCATCCATCCATTCATTTTCAAGATAAATTTACTCATCTCACCATATGAAATATAACTTACCTCATCAAGTATTATTTATGTATTTATTTATTCATTTTTATTGTTATTACTTATGGAGTATATTGTGAATAAATTGAGAACAGGAAGTGAACAAAAGATTTAGCAACTGCTATGCAAAGGAAAAAGGGTAGGATTAAATAGGCTCTGCTTCTTCCTACTTCTTTTCGAACATGTTGAATAGAGGAACTGGAAATTGTGACGCATCATGTTGTATGCATGCATGTTCCAAATTAACTCAAACTCAATTCTAACTTCTTGATGATGAACATTGTATAAAGATAATACAATAGAATGTAATACAAACAATTACAGTCGTTTTATAAAGTAATGTGATGATAATCTACAGACTTCTACGGTATCTCCAGCGAGCTACTTCTACGTCAAAAACACCATCAGCAGCTTTTCTATATTTTCATGGATAAATGTTCGTCGTTATGTATTATTTTAATGTCCTTGGCTGGCGTTAATTTTATTCTTCAATATGGGATATAGATTATTATAATAGTGCTACACACAAACTTCTACACAAGCTTCATCTTTTTTCCCCAATGATTTATTTCTTTAATTCAATATCGTCCACTTCTTCTTCAAAAAGCATAGTAATATTACCCTGGAATTTACTGAAGAAAGATTTGCACAAGTACGACAACTTTACTGTCATTGTAGTTAGACTCAAGCCATGTCTACACTAAGTTGTTTAACCCCTTAAAACCCTGTAAGACCCAAATATAGAAAAACCTATAAAAAAAAAAAGTTTGACCTTTCAGATATTGTTGTAGGAGGCATTTGATGCAGAAATTGAAGAGTTAAAAAAAATGTTTATGTATGTTTTTAGAGAAATGTTGTAATATTGCAACATTGGGCTTTGATGGGAGCAGAACTTCTGTATTTGTACTCACGTTTTCCGAACAACTAAGGGTTCATTTGCAGGGTTGATTGCTTACTTATTCCTATAACGGTATATACCATTAATAATAATCACACATTAATTATATTTTTATGAAGTCATCTATTACAAAAATAAAAAATATGAAACAAGATAAAACTCTTAAAAAACGCTTTTGTCATGAAGACTTTCATTGGTGGTGAAAGTCCGAAAAACAGTCCCTGTCTTCTGTAAAACAAAGGCGAACATCACACTTTCTGCATCGTGTGTTGTTGTACCGTATCCTGTATTGCAGTGTCTGCAGCATCATCATCTCATCCACAGAGTTGTGCTCTTCTGGTACCACCTGCAGGCATTTCTCTCTGAATGAATCAAGCCAGAGTCTGAGTTTCCATATTTTGTCTTTCTTTTCCGTCTCAGATACTGTCATGTTGTTTACAAAATGTAATGACGTCAACAGGGATTGGAATCTTGTTGCGTGGCATCACATCAGCAACAGGTGGTGGACCGAGTGCTCAGGGTAGACAATAGTGTCTGCCTGGTAAGTCGCTTTGGACAAAAGTGTCCAAATTCCATCAATGTAAATGTAAATGGTTTAATGGCTCTAATTATCACACTAAAAGGAAAACATGCATACCCCCGTTACATCCACACATTCAGGAACATTCCTTTCCCCAGAACTGAATTGTCTGTTGATATCCTTGGACAAAGTCATGGAATTTTAGGTCGGGCTAATCAATTAACTACATTTTTTAGAGATACAACTTTTTAAATCAGTCACCAGAACACAACACAAGGGTAAAATGTATACTATCCATGTATGGAGAAAATACTTCAGGCAGTGATGTAGTGGAGGGAATACAACCTGTTTGAGCCCACTGTAACAAGCCAGCTATTTTGACTACCACATTCACCCAGCGTTGTATAATTGCAACAATTATATAACAAGCTCTAAATGAAATTTCATTGCATCTGTTCCACAATAACTACATATGCACATGCTCTAGACCAGTGGTTCTCAAATGGGGGTACGCGTACCCCTGGGGGTACTTGAAGGTATGCCAAGGGGTACGTGAGATTTTTTTTAAATGTCTGTCAAAAAGAACTGTGAAAAGAAATGCAACAATGCAATATTCAGTGTTGACAGCTAGATTTTTTGTGGACATGTTCCATAAATATTGATGTTAAAGATTTATTTTTTTGTGAAGAAATGTTTAGAATTAAGTTCATGAATCCAGATGGATCTCTATTACAATCCCCAAAGAGGGCACTTTAAGTTGATGATTACTTCTATGTGTAGAAATCTTTATATATAATTGAATCACTTGTTTATTTTTCAACAAATTTTTTGGTTATTTTTATATCTTTTTTTCCAAATAGTTCAAGAAAGACCACAACAAATGAGCAATATCTTGCACTGTTATACAATTTAATAAATCAGAAACTGATGACATAGTGCTGTATTTTACTTCTTTATCTCTTTTTTTCCAACCAAAAATGCTTTGCTCTGATTAGGGGGTACTTGAAGTAAAAAAGTGTTCACAGGGGGTACATCACTGAAAAAAGGTTGAGAACCACTGCTCTAGACATTGTAATAACAACCAAAAAAAATATAAAAGACATTTTACTTACTTGAATCTGATGAATCCAGTCCAATGAAACAAATAGAGGTTGTTCGAAGGAAACCTTGAGAGGTTGTGTGAGTTCATGGCCAGAAGGCGTGACTTAGAAACAAATGTACAATCCAATAGCCTTGTGAGATTGAACAATAGGACCCAATGACTATGTAAATGTGGTAAAAAATAATAATAATATATATATATATATATATATATATAACATTGTTTTTTAGGATGGTTAAAGGTAACGTTGTAATTTTACAACAAGGGGTCTTACAGGGTTAAACGATTAATTATTTAGCCTAAGCCCCGTTTCAGCCAGCGTTTAAGGTCCCCCTCCTCGGACAATTTTTTACACGCCTAAGTGCGCCGTGTATTTCTTGACTCTCCGGCACTTAGCTTTGTATGGACTCATTGATCGTTTACAAACTGAGTTCGGAGAGGAAGTGACGCCAGAAAGACCACACCCACACAGGAAGTGATGTCAGAAAGAACGCGCCACAGCCAGCTTCATAATAAAGCGGTTTCGTAACTCGGAGCTAACCACTGGAAATATGAAGGCGAGTCTTTCAGACATGCCCGTGTTTCTCATTCTTCTACATGTACAGATGCTTGTGGAAATCACACATGAATACTTTAAGACAGTGGTCCCCAACCACCGGTCCGCGGCCCGGTACCGGTCCATGGATCGATTGGTACCGGGCCACACAAGAAATAAAAAAAATTAAATAAATAGATACAAAAAAATTAGGGAGGGTATTTTTTTATGACAAACAAACTAACTAAAAAAAAATACCATAAACCCCCCACCCCGGTCCGTGGGACAAATTTTCAAGCGTTGACCGGACCGCAGTCACAAAAAGGTTGGGGACCACTGCCTTAAGAGAAAGCAATTGCAGCTATTTGGGATACAACACTTCGCGGACGGCAAGAGAACTTTCAAATGTCCAGGTCAGCTGAGATTCTACTCAGCGAAAAACTTTGTCCATTTGTCGAAGGAGAGACAACGAGAATGCGAGCTACCGTGGATGTGATAAAAAAGGTAGTGCGTGCTTTGTATTACCTGGCTGTTGAGGGAAGACTACGGAAAACAGCGAATGCATTTGGACTGCCAAAGCAGACTGTATCAGTTATTGTCTGCCATGTATTTCGCGGACTCAACGTCTAGGTCCAGAGTATATAAGGTTTATATATTCTGGACCTAGACGTTGAGTCCGCGTTTTTGGTGACTTTATATTATAAAGTCACCAAAAACGAATCGACAATGAAGGTGAAGGCAAAAGAGTGAGGAGTGTCCTGACCAGATATCTAGATCCCTAGTTTGATTGATGTAAAATGTTCTTTATAACATTGTTTACGTGTCTAATAAATATTTTATTAATTCATGATGGCTCAGGTGTGATTCACTACAATAGGGCCCCACGGCACACTGGATTCCAGTTAATTGAAATACCACAACACTTGATATTGTTCAGATAAGTTACATTTAAGAACTTGCACACAAAGCAACACTGGAGGTTAATATGACGTGTGCATTTTCCGCGTTGCGCCGGCGCGGCGGACGGAGGAGGGCGGGGGTCTTAAACGGTGGCATTGTTGTGTGTTGACAAGGATAAGGTTAGGTGTGATTTACCCTGGATAACCTTATTCGGCTTAGTGTAAACGGGGCCTTAGGGATGTTCCTATCAAGGTTTTATGCTGACGATTCCGAACATCCATGAGTGAGATCAGCCGATACCAATATACCACCTCAGGAACATTGCAAAACTCCGCCCCTCACTCACTCGCTCTGATGCCGAGAGGCTCGTCCTCGCCTTTGTCTCCTCCAGGCTAGACTACTGCAACTCACTTCTTGTCGGGGTCCCCAGCAAGAATATCCAGAAGCTGCAGTACATACAAAATAGTGCTGCTAGGATCCTGATCTGCGGAAATACGACCACATCACACCGGTTCTCAAATCCCTTCACTGGCTTCCTGTTCCACTCAGGATTGAATACAAAGTCTCCCTACTAACCCACCAGTGCCTCCATGGAAATGCCCCCCTCTACCTCAAAGAACTGCTCACCCCCAAATCTTCCACACGACACCTACGCTCCGGACAGGCTAACCTCCTCCAACCTCCGAGGACAAAGCTCCGAACCATGGGAGACCGAGCTTTCTGCTATGCCGCTCCCAGTCTGTGGAACGCTCTCCCTGACCACCTGAGGGCACCACAGACTGTGGATGCTTTTAAAAAAGGCTTAAAAACCCTTCTTTTAAAAAAAGCCTTTTGATAGATTTTTGTGTGCTAGTTCTAGCTATTAGGCTGTTCTAGTTTTTATTTAATTTTACTATTTATTTTACTCGTTAGGAGCAGCTATTTGTTGTTGTAGTTTTATTTTTTTCATTTTTTAAATGCACTGTCAATCAATCAATCAATCAATGTTTATTTATATAGCCCTAAATCACAAGTGTCTCAAAGGGCTGCACAAGCCACAACGACATCCTCGGTACAAAGCCCACATAAGGGCAAGGAAAAACTCACCCCCACTGTAGCACTTTGAGATTGCTTGTTCAATGTAAAGTGCTTTTACAAATAAAATGTATTATTATTATTATTATTGAGGATAAAACTCACACATGGAGGAAAACGACGTCAACAAAATTATCGCCCATAATAAAAGATGCTAGTTTCTGTTTCAGTTTTGTTTATGTCAATAGCCGCTTATGTCAGTCCGAGGGGCGTCAACATGAACGCGTCCCGCCGTTGTAAGAAGGACTCGATTCATCCAAAAGTGATTCACCATGTGGTCCTTAATCAGTTAAATCTTTCAAAATGTGTCTTTATCTTGTAATGTGAGGCTGATTTGTGTGTATGCAGCAGAGATGCAAAGCCGTGGCATACACTGGGCTCAGAGCAGAGAGGGGGATGCCAAGACTTAAACCCTGACGATGAGTGGGTGTGAGCAACCGAGTGGAGGAAGAAAGAACTTGAACTGAGGGTTCGGTATGCGCGTACACGAGTGCGAGTGTACCTCCATGGTGTATGCACATTAAAAGTGCATTTATGTGTGGGCAGAAGGAATGCTTCCCTGGCCTCCCCCCTCCCTCCAACAAGTCTCAAAGCCGACTCCGGAGGGTTCGGCCTTGGCAAGATCCAACCCGTCAGAGAAGAGCCAGTTCCTCCCTCTCCCTGTGAGCTCTGTCTTGGTTGTTTGCGACACTCATTCAACGTAACTACAAATCCTGCATTACAGATATTCCATCCAGCGTGTTGGTGTGTTTTATACCACTTGGCAGAAGCGAACCTTGCATTTGTGCGTGCCAGAGCAGGAATGTGTTTGTTGAGAGTTCTGGCGCTTTTTTTCCAAGGCAGCCTTACCATAATATCCACTGGGAAATGTGGTTTTAACGCCCCCTCTCATACCTCCTCTTGTTTCCCTTCAATCGCTCCTTTCACAATTACATTGCTTCCGTCTCTCAGCGGCCTATAACTCCCTCTTTCGCTGTAATTTCCCACTCTTCACTTGTTTTTTCTTGAAGCCTGTGGGAATCCTCACTGATTCCGCATCCAACGCCACTTCTGTGTTTTTACTGCATACAAATGGTGACAACTTCATTACCATCAGCACATGGTGGACTGTATGCATGCGGCCACAGTTGTCCCGATACCAATATTTTGGTACCGGTACTAAAATTATTTTGACTCTTTTCAGTACTTTTCAATACTTTTCTAAATAAAGAGAAGCACAAAAAATTGCATTATTGGCTTTATTTTAACAAAAAAGCTTAGGGTACATTAAACATATGTTTCCTATTGCAAGTTTGTCCTTAAATATAATAGTAAACATACAAGACAACTTGTCTTTTAGTAGTAAGTGTGACGATCTGTCACTTCATTTCTGTTTGTTTCCTTGTTTTGTATTCACTTCCTGTCAGTGCTCTTGTTTTGTTTCCACTTCCTGCTTGTCCCGCTGAGCGCTGTGTTTTTTCCCTCATCTGCTGTTGATTGGCAGGTGCCAATCAGCATGTTCCTATTTATGCCTGTCTCGCGCACTCCTCAGTGCTCGAAGATTGCTTTATGTTTGGTACTGTTACATGCAAGACTGCTTCCTTCTCTGTTTTGAGTACATTAAACTCATCTTACCTGCTCTCCGTTCTCCTGGTTCCTGCATCTTGGGGTCACAAATACGGCAGCCAGCCGAGTTCCTCACAGTAAGTAAAAAAACAAAGGCTCCTAATTAGTAGGCTGACGTATGCAGTAACATATTGTGTCATTTTTCATTCTATCATTTTGTCAACATTTTTAAGGACAAGTGGTAGAAAATGAATTATTAATCTACTTGTTCATTTACTGTTAATATCTGCTTACTTTCTCTTTTAACATGTTCTATCTACACTTCTGTTAAAATGTAATAATCACTTATTGTCAAGACTAGGACTATGGTGTGGTTTGTTTTCCCATGGTGCAAATGATTTGGACCGGACATGGCGTGAAGGTATATACATATTTAATTTTAACACTCAAAAAAATAACAAACAAAAGGCGCTCACAGTGGAGGCACAAAACTTAACGCAGGGAACAAAAAATTGGACTATACATCACTATGAACATGGCAAAACAAAAGACACTAACTGTGGCATAAATAAACACAACTTACTTGCGGAAGCAAAGAGCAGCGTGAATGTGATGTCGCCAGGCCGACCAACAGAAAATGAAAAGCTTAAATAACACAGACATGATTAACAACAGGTGCGTGAGTGCAAATGAATCAGGTGTGTGACATGAGGACAGGTGAAAACTAATGGGTTGTCATGGAAACAAAACGGGTAGTGAAATAACAGGAACTGACAAAATCCAAAAAAGCACATGGCCAAACAAAACATGATCACACAGACATGACACTTATTCTTCTGTTGTTTGGATACTTTGCATTAGTTTTGGATGATATCACAAATTTAGGTATCAATCCGATACCAAGTCATTACAGGGTCATACATTGGTCATATTCAAAGTCCTCATGTGTCCAGGGGCATATTTCCTGAGTTTATAAACATAATATACATTTAAAAAACGCAAAAGAAGAAGTTGTGAGGCCAAAAAATATCAACGTAATCATAGTAGTATCGCTCCTGTACTTGGTATCATTACAGTGGATGTCAGGTGTAGATCCACCAATGGCGTTTGTTAACATTTTGACTCCGGTGAGCTACGGTGTGTAGTGAAGCATGTTTAGCTATTCCTCGTCCTGCAGGGATGATACTTGTAAGAAACTTACTTTATTTGTCGCCATGGAGGCGAGGATTAGTGATTTAGAAGTAGCCAAAACACTGCAGACTGGGGCTGTACTTTAGCCGCTAGCTAGTTAGCCATGTCTTAAAGCACCTCTTCCTGAAGGCGTTTCAGTGATATAACTTCACCTTCATCTTTAGTTTTTAGGCCGAAATGCGTCCGTTCTCCCTTTTCTGTCTACACACTGTGTCTGCTTGTAAGTACTCTGTGATTTTGCGCTGCCGAACATGCTCGTCTGCTCGTGAACCAGCAATGTCATGACGTGACGACGACAGGGGTGCGGGGGCGTCGGGTGACTGGTACTTTTCAGAGGCGGTATAGTACAGAAAATGATTCATTAGTATCGCGGTACTATACTAATACCGGTATACCGTACAACCCTAGGCCACACATAATAAATAAGAAACACGGTGTCAGGCTTGGACGAAGGAAGGGACTCAGATGCAGAGATGGGATTCTTAGTAAAGCTTTTATTTTGAAAACTCTTTAACCTCCAGAGCAGAGTTTATTCAAATACTATGAGTCACAAAAAAACAGACAGCGAAAAAAGGTTCCAAAAAGGGAATAACCGAAAATCACTCCTGAAGGAGGAAATACGAAAATAAAGACGAACTATAATTAGCGCCGTATCTGCTATGAAAACTTTAACAAAAAACGCTCCAACAGGAGGAAGAAAATAATGACTATAAAAATTTCTACTCTAATCTTATTCTAATAAATGTAAACGAAAAATCACTCAAAATTTTTGGGGAAGGAAGATCATTAGGAAAAAAATCATAACCCACCACTGCGGTTGAAAAAAGGCTAGATAACAAAAGTCGCTCTGAGGGAGGAGAAAAAGTTAACTCAAAATTACAGCGTGGGAATTTCTGGATCCAAGGAAGTAGATGTGGGACGAGGCAAGGCATGGACATGAAAATGAACATGGATGCTGGACAGGCACGAAAGCTCAAGACAATCTGGCACAGAATAAGGGGAGGCATGGGCTTATATGGAACATGAGG
>NC_084574.2:28585000-28625000 GCF_033978685.3 Nerophis lumbriciformis
TTAAAGGTTAGTACTATTAGTGGACCAGCAGCACGCACAATCATGTGTGCTTACGGACTGTATCCCTTGTAGACTGTATTGATATATATCGATATATAATGTAGGAACCAGAATATTTATAACAGAAAGAAACTGTCAAGACTTGGACTTTGGCGTGGTTTGTTTTCCCATGGAGCAAATGATTTGGACTGGTGTGAAGGTAAATACATATTCAATAATAAATGATAAATGATAAATGGGTTATACTTGTATAGCGCTTTTCTACCTTCAAGGTACTCAAAGCGCTTTGACAGTATTTCCACATTTACCCATTCACACACACATTCACACACTGATGGCGGGAGCTGCCATGCAAGGCGCTAACCAGCAGCCATCAGGAGCAAGGGGTGAAGTGTCTTGCCCAAGGACACAACGGACGTGACTAGGATGGTAGAAGGTGGGGATTGAACCACAGTAACCAGCAACCCTCCGATTGCTGGCACGGCCACTCTACCAACTTCGCCAGACTATAAAAAGTATAAACAAAAGGCGCGCACAAGGGCGGAAGTACAAAACTTGGCTATAAAAACAAAAACTCGCACAAAGGCAGAACTATGGACAAAAAAACAAAAGACACTAACTGTGGCATTAATCAACAAAACTTACTTGCGATGACGTGAACAGGGCAGCATGGACTAGGAACATGAAACAGAGTGTCAGGAGTGTGTCAAGAGTGATGTCGCCAGGCTGACTGCCTGGCAACTACAGGCTTAAATAGTGATGACATGATTAGTGAAAACAGGTGCGTGACTCAAAATGTGAAAACGTGAGACAGGTGCGTGACATGACGATGTGAACCAGGTGAAACTAATGGTTACTATGGTGACAAAGGGAGTGAAGACAAGAACTAAAAAGTGTTCAAAAACCAAGCAAAACATAACTAAACAAAATATGATCACAGACATGACAGAAACAACCCTTTTGTGTGAATGAGTGTGAATGAGTGTAAATAGGGTAGGGAGGTTTTTTGGGTTGGTGCACTAATTGTAAGTGTATCTTGTGTTTTTTATGTTGACTTAATAAAAAAACCAAAAAAAAAACCAAACAAAAAAAAAAAACGATACCGATAAAAAAAAAACGATACCGATAATTTCCGATATTACATTTTGACGTATTTATCGGCCGATATTATCGGACATCCCTCGTCATTAGTTAGTTCATTGGAAAACAAAATAAATTAAACTTTTTTAAAAAATTTTTTTACAAAAATTGTTTAATCCTACGACAAGGAATCGATGGTGCACCATATTTAGCTATCAGCTCATTGTCATCATTCAATCAATCAATCAATCAATCAATCAAAGTGTATTTATATAGCCCTTAATCACAAGTGTCTCAAAGGGCTGCACAAGCCACAACGACATCCTTGGCTCAGATCCCACATCAGGGCAAGAAAAAACTCAACCCAATGGGATTACAATGAGAAACCTTGGAGGGGACCGCAGATGTGGGAACCCCCACCCCCCAGCATATGCATTATAAAATGCATATGCTGAAAAGTATGACTCATAACATGCCTGTGCAAAGAGGCCTACAATTCATAAAATGCCCAAAGATACAATGCATAAATTACAAAACATTATTTCAAATTTCAGACCAATACACAGGTACGCAGCTAAAATTGATAAAATACACGCTCAAAGCGTATAATTTTTACAGTGCCTAAATTAAGTTTAAAAGTTATACCAAAATAATACACAGGTAAAATACTACAATACGTTATTGTTGGCAACGCTGGTTGCTCAATAACCAATCTTTTGTGAGAAAACCTAAATTATTGTAATTTCTTAGATTTCACAGGTGTGTGGGAAGCTTCTTCCAGTTGTATTATTGATTCAATAGAGACGGCGTTTGGATCAATCATTGAATACATTTCAACATCCTTCTTTCGTCAATTGGTCTAGGTGAGAAGAAGAGGTCTTTGGGACGGGATTACCATCCTCTGTGTCTGAAGTGTCAAAACTGCAACAGACAACTCACAGCTGGACAACATGCTGAGGTAACTTGATGGCAATTAAATGTATTATTACTATGAACAAATGAGGAAATGTATAAGAAAAGCTATGAACGATCAGTTAGTGAAGTACACGTATCCCTACGGTTGTGTTTCAGTATGATGAGAAGCCGTTCTGTTCACACTGCTACCTGAAGATGTTTGGTCCCAGAGGTATGGTTTCTCCCAGATAAAAGCTGATATTTCTTCTTTTTACCATAATGATCTCGCCCAACAGGTAACAGGTGAGGACCAGAACATGCCTGAAACCAACTTTAGAACTCCTTGACTGACATTATACATTTACTAAAGCACTCAACGTTTGTGTGCACTGTATTGACATGTTTTATACAGTTTGCAAATTATAAAAATGTATAATTTTCAACTACTTTTAATACATGTATGTTTAGATGTATAAATGTGATTTTGGTATGGATCATTCTTAAACAAAGCAATAAATAGTATGAATGCATTTGCACTTTAAGAAATTAGTTGAGCTACCACATTTCCAGAGAGCTAAGGACCGGGGTGCCAAACTTTTCCCTTCACTATTATTCTTATTTTGTATATTCCTAAGAACCAGCGTCCTTTACAGTAGACATTTGATTTTAATCTATTTATTTAGTCAGAGTTACAGGAGGGTTCTGCTGTTTTTAAGGACCGTCTGCAAAAATGGGAGTTTTTTAACTGAACTCGAATAGCCCAAATGATAAAAAAAAAAAAAAAAGAGGGCCTATAATAGAACCTTGAGGAACACCACTAGTACAACTAAAGAAGTTGAACAAATGACTACTGACTGCATCTGAAATAAACAAGCTACAGCAACACCTTAGTTACACAAATCCAATTACGAAGGTAACTGATAAAAAGGAAAGGACTTAAAAGGCTGCCGTGAGGAACGCCTCAGTTTTGTAAACCTAACTGTTTTATGTTTGCTGGCAAGGTTAAAATGTCAATGCAAGGATCTGCCAATGTGTTTACAATAGTCCACGTTCCTTTATACCAGTTTTTTTCAACCTTTTTTGAGCCAAGGCACAATTTTTTCATTGAAAAAATCCTGAGGCACACCACTAGCAGAAAACATTAAAAAATGAAACTCAGCAGCCGATATTGACAGTAAAAAGTCGTTCTCGCAATTGTTGGATATAAATTCAAACCATAACCAACCATGCATCACTGTCACCACCTGTCACATCACGCCGTGACTTATTTAGAGTTTTTTGGTGTTTTCCGGTGTGTAGTGTTTCAGTTCTTGTCTTGCGCTCCTATTTTGTTGTTGATTGTCACGTCATGTACGAATGTACTTTGTGGACGCCGTCTGCTGCTCCACACGCTGTAAGTCTTTGCTGTCGTCCAGCATTCTGTTTTTGTTTACTTTACAGCCAGTTCAGTTTTAGTTTCGTTTTGCATATCCATCCCTGAGCTTCAATGCCTTTTCTTAGCGGCACTCGCCTTTCCTTTATTTTTGGTTTAAGCATTAGATACCTTTTTACCTGCATACTGCCTCCCACTGCATATTGTGATCACAACAAACCATGTTCCCGACTTCTACAAAGCATTTAGCTACCTGCTGCCACCTACTGATATGGAAGAGTATTACACAGTTACTTTGCCGAGCTCTAGACAGCACAGACACACAACGGCATATTATTTCCGGTTTATAACTACTGGTTTGCAAAAAATATTTTTAACCCAATTAGGTGAAATGAAAATCTCCCACGGCACACCAGACTGTATCTCACGGCACACTAGTGTGCCACGGCACAGTGGTTGAAAAACACTGCTTTATACAACAGGAGCACTCTACTGTTTTTACGTATTTGCTGCAAAAATGTTTGTCACGCCAACCGCCACGCCGTACCAAAACGGCGTGGCGCGGTTGGGAGAGTGGCCGTGCCAGCAACCTGAGGGTTCCTGGCTCAATCCCCAGCTTCTACCAACCTAGTCACGTCCGTTGTGTCCTTGAGCAAGACACTTCCCCCTTGCTCCTGATGGGTCGTGGTTCGGGCCTTGCATGGCAGCTCCCGCCATCAGTGTGTGAATGTGTGTGTGAATGGGTGAATGTGGAGATAGTGTCAAAGCGCTTTGAGTACCTCGAAGGTAGAAAAGCGCTATACAAGTATAACCCATTTACCATTTACCATTTGAACTAGAGAGGCTCCAGCGACCCCCGCGACCCCAAAGGGAATAAGCGGTAGAAAATGGATGGATGGATGGATGTCCGATAATGGCTTTTTTGCCGATATTCCGATATTGTCCAACTCTTAATTACCGATTTTGATATCAACCGATACCGATATATATAGTTGTGGAATTAACACATTATTATGCCTAATTTTGTTGTGATGCCCCGCTGGATGCATTAAACAATGTAACAAGGTTTTCCAAAATAAATCAACTCAAGTTATGGAAAAAAATGCCAACATGGCACTGCCATATTTATTATTGAAGTCACAAAGTGCTTTATTTTTTTTTAACATGCCTCAAAACAGCAGCTTGGAATTTGGGACGTGAGAGCATGAGGAGGTTGAGGTGGGCGGGGGTTGGGGGGGCCGGGGCTGAGGTGTGGGGGGGTGGGGGGGGGAGTAGCGGGGGTGTATATTGTAGCGTCCCAGAAGAGTTAGTGCTGCAAGGGGTTCTGGGTATTTGTTCTGTTGTGTTTATGTTGTGTTACGGTGCGGATGTTCTCATGAAATGTGTTTGTCATTCTTGTTTGGTGTGGGTTCACAGTGTGGCACATATTTGTAACAGTGTTAAAGTTGTTTATATGACCACCCTCAGTGTGACATGTATCGCCGTTGACCAAGTATGCTTTGCATTCACTTGTGTGTGTGTGAAAAGCCGCAGATATTATGTGACTGGGCCGGCACGCAAAGGCAGTGCCTTTAAGGTTTATTGGCGCTATGTACTTAAATTTTTTTTGCGAAGGTCCTGAGTAGTCTTGGGTTCAATCCCGGGCTCGGGATCTTTCTGTGTGGAGTTTGCATGTTCTCCCCGTGACTGCGTGGGTTCCCTCCGGGTACTCCGGCTTCCTCCCACTTCCAAAGACATGCACCTGGGGATAAGTTGATTGGCAACACTAAATTGGCCCTAGTGTGTGAATGTGAGTGTGAATGTTGTCTGTCTATCTGTGTTGGCCCTGCGATGAGGTGGCGACTTGTCCAGGGTGTACCCCGCCTTCCGCCCGATTGTAGCTGAGATAGGCTCCAGCGCCCCCCGCGACCCCAAAGGGAATAAGCGGTAGAAAATGGATGGATGGATGTCATAAATTTTACTTTTTGAGACCGATACCAATCATTTCCGATATTACATTTTAAAGCATTTATTGGCCCGATCATATCGGCAGTCCGATATTATAGGACATCCCTAATACAAATCATTTTGATGAGTTTACATGTAAAACAACAATTAATTCCTGTAAATATATAATATTTTATATATTTGTTACAGTACATTTAGATTACCCGGTACAATAATACTGTACAAAAAGTACTGTCAAATGCTGGGAAATCATGGTAATTTTTTTTAGTGTTGATGCCAAAGCTTGGAGGAAGGGACTGATAGGCCACCTACTCAGTGGCCTAGTGGTTAGAGTGTCCGCCCTGAGATCGGTAGGTTGTGAGTTCAAATCCCGGCCGAGTCATACCAAAGACTATAAAAATGGGACCCATTACCTCCCTGCTTGGCACTCAGCATCAAGGGTTGGAATTGGGGGTTAAATCACCAAAATGATTCCCGGGCGCGGCCACCGCTGCTGCCCACTGCTCCCCTCGCCTCCCAGGGGGTGATCAAGGGTGATGGGTCAAATGCAGAGAATAATCTCGCCACACCTAGTGTGTGTGTGACAATCATTGGTGCTTTAACTTTAACTTTTATAAGAGTGGTAAGTGCACCTTAAATGATGCAAGTGATTTGTCACCCAGAGATGGATGACGTATATGTCGTCATATACACGTGCTGATGTGCTTCTCTGTAGAGTCACCTTTTGCACAATTAATATTTCAATGATGTCCTTTTACACTAATACACAAGTACAGAGAGAGACGGCGATTGAGTGATGCCTTTGTCTCCAGAATGTCTTTGAAGGTTGGACTGTCTCCCTCTCATCCCCCCCAAGATCCCTCACTCATCCTCCAAAGGGCTCCTTTCCTTGCTCTCCTCCCTCCTCTCACCCACGTCTCCTTCACCCCCTAGCCCCCTACCTTGATAGATCACATGACTGCTGTGAAACCAGCTGGTTGACTGCTCATTTGCATGTGTTTCAAATACACAGCCTTATTAGAGAGAGGTTGTGATGAAGGGGCAGAGATATTGGTGGAAAGGAGCCAGGTTGTTGGCAAGGAGCTGGTGAGTGGAGAACAGGGTTGTCAAACTCATTTTCACTGAGGGCCACATCGCAGTAATGGCTGCTTTTTTAAAAATTAATTTACATTATGCGTGTGGGTAATAACCTGTGTACCCCGCCTTCCGCCCGATTGTAGCTGAGATAAGCTCCAGCACCCCCCGCGACCCTGAAAGGGATAAGCGGTAGAAAATGGATGGATGGATGGACAATCATGATTAATCAAAATGCTTATGCATTTGATTATTAGATTTTTTTTTTATGTATAACTTGCTCTAAAATCATAAATATAGGTGACAAGCAAATATTGAACTATTTGTTTTATCTCACAAAAATAGTTTTGCAATACAGTATAATAATATCATTTTGTGAGGGACTCGCATGGCTGCCGTATTAGTGACCCCTAGATGCAGGAACCAGGAGAACGGTGAGCAGGTAGGATGAGTTTTAATCTCATTAACCAGAAAGTGAAGCAGTCGTGCATATAATAGTACCAAACATAAAGCAATTCTCGAGCCTCTTAGGAGTGAGCAAGGCTGGCATGAATAGGAACATGCTGATTGGCAGCCGGTGTGGACCGGCTGCCAATCAGCAGCAGGTGAGGGAAAACACAAAGCGCTCAGCAGAGCAAACAGGAAACGGAAAAAGGTTAAAGAGCACTGACAGGAAGTGAATACAAAACAAGGAAACAAACAGAAATGAAGTGGCAGATCGTCACAATAATTGGCATGATCAGATAAAATGTAGGTTTAAAATATGCATTTTTTTTCTGTCAAAATTGAAAGAAAAAAATAAAATATATTTTCGTGGGCCACATGGAATGATGTGGCGGGCCAGAACTGAACCTTGAGTTTGATACCTATAGTGTAGAATGAGGCCTTCGCACTGTTTGAAGTCAAAGCTGCAGACAGAGACCCGATGAATATGAACAAGTGATCATGACAAAAAAGAGTACAGTACAGAGAAATTAAAGTTGAGGAAATTCAGAGTTAGGATGAATTGAAAAAGATAACCTTAAATGCCTAAAATAGTTGCAATTAACGTCCAAGGACATAACAGTGAAGTATGTGAAAAAAGCAATGCAACATTTTTGCATGTCTGTATTTATGCATCAGTATCGACATCTAGTGGTGATCAAACTGCACAATTATGCTGAACTGTGACTGTGAATTTAATATTTTTGCATCTGCCATAGATATGTTGGATATGTGTGCTGAATGAGTCGATAGGCATCGACAGTTTTAAATGACTTTGCTTGGAAAGGAGTGAAACAGTTTTAACTATTTGGTTCGAATAAACAGTAACAAAAAACTAAACAAAAGCCAAAAGCAGTTTTTTTTTAATTTTTATTAATTCATTTAAAAAATGTTTTTAAACCTTTATTTATAGTATTCAACATTTACAACATTAACATAGAACAGTGGTTCTTAACCTGGGTTCGATCGAACCCTAGGGGTTCGGTGAGTCGGCCTCAGGGGTTCGGCGGAGGTCAAAACACACCCGACTCATCGTGTAAATACAAACTTCTCCCTATCAGCGTGTTACGGATACGGCAACAGCTGACTGGTTTGCAGGTGTGTAGTTTGTTGTGAGTTTATGCACTGTGTTGGTTTTGTTGATTGAACAAGGTGATGTTCATGCACGGTTCATTTTATGCACCAGTAAAAAAACATGGTAACACTTTAGTATGGGGAACATATTCACCATTAATTAGTTGCTTATTAACATACAAATTAGTAACATATTGGCTCTTAACTAGTCATTATTAAGTACTTATGAATGCCTTATTCGGCATGGCCTTATTATAACCCTAACCCTCTAACCCTGACCCTAACCCTAACCAAATAACTCTAAATTAAGTCTTTATTACTTAGAATATGTTCCCCTAGTGTCCAAATAACTCTAAATTAAGTCTTTGTTACTTAGAATATGTTCCCCATACTAAAGTGTTACCCAAAACATATAACTTTGTCTTGAATTTCACTAAAGAATGCGCATATGAAACTGGTGGGGTTCGATACCTCCAACAAGGTTAAGAACCACTGACATTTAAGCAAAGAAATAATAATAATCAAAACAAGTATACAACAGGGGTTTGTAAAGCCAATAAAGCTACTGAATATACATATGTGTAAAGCCATAGACTCACACAAGTTAAGTTAAGTTAAAGTACCAATGATTGTCACACCACACTAGGTGTGGTGAAATTTGTCTTCCGCATTTGACCCATCCCCTTGTTCCACCCCCTGGGAGGTGAGGGGGGCAGCGAGCAGCAGCGGTGGCCGCGCCCGGGAATCATTTCGTTGATTTAACCCCGAATTCCAAGTTCCGTAAATAATCCAAATTTGGAGCAGAGCATCATAGTTTTCACAGCTTTTTTGTTGTGAGAGGTAGAAAGCGTTTTAAAGTAGAGTTCTAATTCTTTTTAAAGGCACAAAAAAACAGGTCGGGTATTGAGAAACTTACATTTATAAATATAAAATTTAGCCAATAGTATAATGAGGTTGCACAGGTAAAAATCATTTTCAATTTTTTTCTCATACTGTGTAAAACCAAATAGCACATCTTTAAAACACAGAACACATTTGTCATGAATATTGTCCTGGATGAAAAAAAGCACGATTTTTTTAATGTTTTAATTTTATATTTTATAAATCTTTATTTATAATATGCAACATTTATCACGGTCAAGAAATAATAATAATCAAAACAAGTAAGTACAGAAACAATTGGCCCTAGTATGTGAATGTGAGTGTGAATGTTGTCTGTCTATCTGTGTTGGCCCTGAGATGAGGTGGCGACTTGTCCAGGGTGTACCCTGCCTTCCGCCCGATTGTAGCTGAGATAGGCTCCAGCGCCCCCCGCGACCCCGAAGGGAATAAGCGGATGGATATACAGTATGTAACAAAATGTAAAGCCATTGGCTCACACAAGTTCCGTAAATAATCCAAATTTGGAGCACAGCATCATAGTTTTCACATCTTTTTGGTTGTTAGAGGTAGAAAGCATTTTAAAAGTAAAGTTCTAATTCATTTTTAGGGGCACAAAAAACAGGTCGGGTATTAAGAAACTAACTTTTATCAATATAAAATTTAGCCAATAGTATAATGAGGTTGCACAGGTAAAATTCCTTTTCAATTTTTTTCTCATACTGTGTAAAACCAAATAGCACATCTTTAAAACAAAGCACAACTTTGTCATGAATATTGTCCAGGATGAAGCGACAGATGCCCTGCCATAGTCATCGAGTGCTTTCACAAGTCCAAAACAGGTGGTAAACAGTCTCTGGGTGCATATCATAAGGTGCAGGTAACATCAATGTCCTTCTTGTATCTAACCATCACAGTACTTGTGAAAGCACTCGATGACTATGGCAGGGCATCTGTCGCATCGTTTATTACTAATAAACGATGAATGATTTGGAAATAAATCTCTTTGGACTTTGTTCAAAAGCACGTTTTTGACGTGTTTTTTTTTTTTTTTTTTTTTTAAACTTAACGTCATCTTTCAAAGTGCTGCTGCGTTCAGGTCTGTCGGATGGTGATCAACTAAATGTTGCCTCCAAGAAAAATATGGACGACATCCGATTTGACGGGGTTTCAATTGTAAAAGGTATGGTTTGGAAATGTTCTGGATTTTACAAAGCACACCTGAAGGCAACTGTGGCCGAGGCGATGATGCGCGTGCGCGCTAAGAGAAACCGGAAGCAGTCGTTTTTGCGTAGATATGAGTGGAGCTGCCACGGAACAATGCGTTTAACTTTCATTTAAGAATGGAGTCTTGACAGTTGAGTGTCATTTTTGATGCCGTTTTATGAGTTAAGACGCGTGCGAAGATGATGTCAGAATGCGACCCGACGGAGACCTGCGAGCCCGCAACAGCCTCGGTGTCCGCGCCGGAGTCCAACTTTCTCCCGGTGCGACCCGCCAGCTTGTTCGATCAGAACGTGGCGGGCTTGGGACTGCGGGGGAATCCCGGGGTCGCTGTCCGAATTTCGGACTCACTCGAAAGCGTCCTGACCGAGCTCGATGCGGAATGCTCGGGCGAAGACACGATGCTGCTGCCGTGCCTCCCTGGAAGTTCCTCCCCGCCGAGAGGAGCCAGAGACAAGAGGGGCTGGCGGAACAGACACAGCTCATCCTCGGATAAAGACGCCCTGGCCTCTCCAGGTAATCTCTCAACCAAGGCCTGTGAGATCTGATTATAATTTATGTACATAAGTCGTTCCGGTATCTAAAATAATGCTGTATTCAACTTCTGGATGTCCATGTCCTGTTTACACTAAGCCGGATAAGGTTATCCAGGGTAAATCCCACCTAACCTTATCCGTGTCCACACACAACAATGCCACCATTTAAGACCCCCCCGGCCCCTCCGTCCGCCGCGCAACGCGAACTAATACGCATGCGCGGAAAATGCCCACGTCATAGTTGCTTTGAGTGCAAGTTAATAAATGATAAATGGGTTGTACTTGTATAGCGCTTTTCTACCTTCAAGGTACTCAAAGCGCTTTGACACTACTTCCACATTTACCCATTCACACACACATTCACACACTGATGGAGGGAGCTGCAATGCAAGGCGCTACCAGCACCCATCAGGAGCAAGGGTGAAGTGTCTTGCTCAGGACACAACGGACATGACGAGGTTGGTACTAGGTGGGGATTGAACCAGGGACCCTCGGGTCGCGCACGGCCACTCATTCACTGCGCCACGCCGTCCCAAGTTCTTAAATGAACAATATCCAGTGTCGTGGTATTTCAATTAACTGGAATCCAGTGTGCTGTGGGGACCTATTGTAGTGAATCACACCTGAGCCATCATAAATTAATCAAATCTTTAATAAACACGTGAAAGTACACAATATGACAAAGAACAACAATTAATCTCGGGATTTATATATCTGGTCAGGACACTCCTCACTCTTTTGCCTTCACCTTCATTGTCCATTCGTTTTTGGCGACTTTATATACTCTGGACCTAGACGTTGAGTCCGCGACATACATGGCGGACAATAACTGATACAGTCTGCTTTGCCGGTCCAAAAGCATTCGCTGTTTTCCGTAGTCTTCCCTCGACGGCCAGGTAATACAAAGCACATGCTACCTTTTTTTTTATCACATCCACGGGAGCTTGCATTCTCGTTGACTCTCCTTCGACAAATGGACAAAGTTTTTCGCTAAGTAGAATCACAGCTGACCTGGACATTGGAAAGTTCTCTTGCCGTCTGAGAAGTGTTGTATCCCAAACAGCTGCAATCGCTTTCTTTTAAGGTATTCATGTGTGATTTCCACAAGCGTCTGTACAGACGGAAGGAGGAACACGGGCAAGTCTGGATGACTCGCCTTCATATTTAACTTGGGACTTCCCGTGGGCCGGATTTTGGATGCTAGGGGGCCGGATCCGCCCCGCGGGCCGTAGTTTGGGGACCCCTGGTTTAAGGGGTTATCCGGCTTAGTGTAGACATAGTCCTAGACGGGGGCTATTTTGTCATTTGATGGCCTAACGCAGGAATCAGCAACCCAAAACGTTGAAAGAGCCATATTGGACAAAAATACAAAAAACTAATCTGTCTAGAGCCGCAAAAAATGGACAGCCGTATATAAGTCTTATAATGAAGGCACCACATGACGTAAGTGTCTATATTCGCTATAATAGCATACTATCAAAATTAATATGTCTTGCAGGCTGAAACAAATCTTCGTTGACAGAAGTGTTAAAATGTAATATTTATTCTACACATTTTTACAACATTAGAAACCATAAGTAAATCAGAGGCTACTCAGAAGGTGAGACAAATCCTGGAAATTACTGGCTTAGAATGGCCAAAGGTATATATGTGTGTCCAAGTTAAAGGAAACTGCAGGCCGTCTTTTTTAAATAGATTTATTACAATCTTTGGCAAGCTAGGTAATGTTTGCTGTGGTCTGGAACAACATGGCACACTATCTTAAACGCAGCCAATATTACATACAAATAATATTTAATGAGAAATGCAAATATAAATTATATACAAAGAGGATACAAGTAAAGGATATTAAATGAGCTCAAATATACCTACAAATGATGCATAATGTTGCAATATGCACATACAGCTAGCCTAAATAGCATGTTAGCATTGATTAGCTTTCAGTCATGCTCTGACCAAATATGCCTGATTAGAACTCTAACAAGTCAATAACATCAACAAAACTCACCTTTGTGCATACACGCACAGCATACAACGTTTGGTGGACAAAATTAGACAAAGAAGGAGTGGAAGATTTTACATGTAAACAAACTGTTGCGTTTGTTTGTATTTTTCCCCCCATCTTTTTCCATTATCAATCCTTTTTAAAAAAATGCTCCCGGGAGCCACTTGGGCGGCACTAAAGAGCCGCATGCGGCTCGCTGACCCCCGGCCTTACGCAAACCTAGTCATCAGAGCCCTCCTCATAACAAAACCATTTAATAAAGCGAAAGCCATTTTTCAGAGATCACTATTTCTTTTAGCGCAGTTGGACTGGATGTAATTTGTCACAGTATTATTGTGAAGGCCTTAAGTGTGTGACTGGTGGGAAAAAGAGAGCTTTTGGCATTGGCCGCGTTTGAAAGAGAGACGATACAGTTGTTGACTTAAATAAAAAGCCTCTTCATTTCCTAATTCTGGAGCTCACACTACATCTTGCCAGACTATTTCAAGCACTTTGTTTAAGCTAGAATATACTTTCGCATCACGTAGCTTGCGTCCCCACTGACGCCGTCTAGTTTAGGGCTGCAACTAACAACTAATTTGATAACCGATTAATCTGTCGATTATTACTTCGATTAATCGATTAATAATCGGACAAAAGAGACAAAATACATTTCTATCCTTTCCAGTATTTTATTGAAAAAAACCCCAGCATACTGGCAGCATACTTATTTTGATTATTGTTTCTCAGCTGTTTGTAAATGTTGCAGTTTATAAATAAAGGTTTATAAAAAAATCCAATGAATCGATGACTAAATTAATCGCCAACTATTTTTATAAACGATTTTAATCGATTTTATCGATTAGTTGTTGCAGCCCTAGTCTATTTTAATTTATCGTTCTTCTATAAGTACATTTACTTTCTTGTGACGAGCGATGACAGCCACAACATCAACATCTTTGTCTACACTGGAATTAATCATTCAGAATTATCAGTTTACTTTTAATGGACGTTTTACTTATAAACCAGAGGAAAATACGTTTGCGAAGATGGACTGTGCAACTTCTAAACGAGTCACGGCAGAGGACGCTGTTATTATTTGCAACGCTATTTGGTTGTTCGGGATATGGGACAAGAGAGTGCTATCATGTAATTGAAATGAACAACACTTTTAAATAACTATTTTTAGATAACAACATGCTGGTGTTAATCTGTATGCTCGTGTGTTATTGGTGTTCAGAGATCTCATGTTTGCGAACATGCTGGAATGATGATTGGTGGAGAATGAGGACGTGTTGTTTGTGAGAGGAAAAGAAAGACGTGTGTGCATGAGAAAACATGTGTGTGGGAATTGGACCTGTTGTTAAAACCAATTTTAAAAGAATGTCTGACTTTGTGACTTCTTCTGGATGCAACAAAGACACAATAAGCTGAAAAACGACACATTTAGTAATTATTTTTTATAATCTTTATAGAAATAAAGTACACAATATAATTCATGCAAATGTTTGATCATTGTTGCTTTATTTCACACAATAACTTGTGCATTTCAAGCACAATCACTGTCTGCCCTCCTGTGCTTGGGGACCGTTCTCTTTAAAAAATATACCAATCGGAGCTCTGCGGTCCGCCTTGTCACCGATGCGAAGCTTGGATTTTTGGGAGTGGGCAAGACAGCATCGCTTACACAAGGTACGTGATGCGAGAGTATGCACCAGGCTTTACTCTCATTAGGCCCCTTTCCATCAAAAGTTCAGGAGGTTCCTGGATCTATAGGTTCCAGTTGAAGTATGTGGTTTGTGTTTCCACCGCATTTCACAGTTCAGGGTAGTTCATGCAAATCAGGCTGATGACGTATGGAGGAGTGGTTTACTACAGTTCAACACTGATACCCTGTAAATAGACAATATTAGGCCACAGTTATTTTACTATTAAGTAAAGTAACTGAAATACAAAGCAATAATATAGAAAACGATATGATTTATAAAATAAAGTGTATGGAATTGTTCATAAAAAGTTTGTCCGCAATGTCCAACAGTCAGAAATTTGTCTGAATGATAAATTCATGAGGGTCAGGCGATTCCTTGTGGTGCTTTTCAGCTGTAAATAACAATATAAAAATAATAAATGTCAGTGCTTATCTCACGCCAACAACACAACCACATCGGCTTTAGCATTAGCTTGTTAGCATTAGCATTCTGTTCACTCGTGTTGAGGCTAATAACTACACAAATGGAGTGTCACTGACTACTTTTACAACATGTAATAAAGTAAATAGTTAATATTTGATGTTATTTACCTTCATTCAACTTGTGTGCTGCCTCCTTTATTTCACATTTATCCAATGAAGTCACAATAGTAAGCACCTGAGGTCGCCACTTCGAGTCATACTCCTCCGTAAATATGTTTGAAGTACCAGTAGAGTGGAAAAACAAGTTGCCTCTATATTGAAGCTATTATCATATATGTCTGATTTATGACACCGCGCATAAATAGACGTGATCAAAATAGTATCAATCTCACAGAGATTCCCGAGCCATTTTGAGAGATAATGAGGAAGCCAATTACATGATCATGTGAAGTCACGCTAGGAACCAAAAATCCCTTCCCTATCAACAACAACGCTAATAAAGCTGACTTTGTGAGAGCCAACAACTATTACTTTTGGAAAAATTATGATTGTTATATTATATTAGCGGGTTCCGACTTCCATGGCCACCTTATATTTTTGAGCCCGAACACAAAGCGGATGAGCAATAAGTTTTAGAAGCCGAGTGATAGCAGCGTAAGTTAGCATTAGCTCACTGCTATCAATGCGCCACTAAAACAGTCTGTCTGCATTGGCGCTTATAATAACAACTACACTTTGGGCTGGGCGATATGGCCTTTTTTTAATATCTCGATATTTTTAGGCCATGTCACGATATACGATATACATCTCGATATTTTGCCTTAGCCTTGAATGAACACTTGATGCATATAATCACAGCAGTATGATGATTCTATGTGTCTACATTAAAACATTCTTCTTCATACTGCATTAATATATGCTAATTTTAAACTTTCATGCAGAGAGGGAATTCACAACTAAGTCAATTGACCAAAACTGTATTTATTAAACAGTTATTAAGCAGTGGCACAAACATTCATGTAATTACAAAACAGAAAGTGCAAGATTGTCAGACATTTTAAAACAAGCTATTAGTGCACTTTTGTGCATGATGTCACTAAGATGACATCAAAACAACACTAAATTAAAGTGCACTTTTTGTACAGAACGCCACTACAATAGTTTCAGTGTTTCCCACAGGACAGGCATCTATTTGTGGTGGTGTGGTCAGGGGGCGGGGGGAGGTGGGTGGCGGCGGCAGCGGCGATGACCAAGAAGAACGCGGAGTTGGAATATAATTACAACATTTTATGTACATATTTATATACAGATTTGAACAATTAGTGATTCACTGAAATATATTTATTAATTGTGGTTCTTACAAAAAATATATCTTATAAAATATAAAAGCTAAAATGTCTCTTAAATCTCTGCCCCTTTAATTAGTGAATACTAAATAATTTAACTTTAGCCTACTACTACAACCATATTATTTACCAGCAACATGAAGTGAAACAGAGGCAGAGGTGTCCTGCCACAGTCAGTCAACCTCCTCCTCCTCCTGCTGCTGCTGAACAGGTCGCACCTGTGGTCCGGACTGTAGGCCTACCTCCTCTCCAAGTCGAGCCCTTTTCGGCCGTTGAAAATATTTTTCTATACTCATCTGTGTGAAGGAATGAACATCCAACATTAGAATTTATTACTAACGAGCAGAACCGCTCTATGTACAGTGCCGTCTAACCTTAAGCGGCAGCAGCTCAACACATGCAGGGTTCAACGTTAAGGTTTTTTTCTACTTGCCTGACTTCTCAAATCTACTTGCCCCAATATTTTTACTTGTCCTGCCTAGGTTTTTTTCTGGCTGTGTAGTGCTCATGGCTTATATCTTACTAAAATTCTTCCCGTTGACTATTTACAACAGTACACAGTATTTATTATTATTGTTATTATTATTATTGTTATTATTATTATTATTATTATTATTATTATCTATAATTACATTTAAATGGCATTGCATACATGTAAAATTAAATGCTATTTCACATTATTTGACCAGTAGCAGTTACACTCATCTGGACAGGTCAGCCACCTGTTTAAAGCCCGATCACAGTTGAAATCTTGAAATGAAGGGCCTTTAACGGCCAAAACATTAACCTGGACAACATTTTAACAGCTGGTTGGCTCAGATTTTATTCTTTTCATTGCATTCACATGCTGCAGTGGACAGTGGACAATTTAGCTTCAGTCCATGTGTGTTTATTGACAACAGGGTTATAACCTGGACACGTTAGCTCGTCGGTATGAAAACACGTGACTGTTACTACGTGCGTCTGCCCCGGCCCCCGAGTCAAACAGCGGCGGTGTTAATGAAGCAGCGTCAGGCTGCTCACCGTCAGTGAAACACTCGGTGAAATCGCGGGATTAACGTTAAATATATGACGAGCCGCGAGCGATGCAGCTATAACCTATCTACCTATAACAGCTGTAAAAATGAAGCAATGCTACCACGCTAGCAAGCGTTAGCTAGCCGGCTATGAGCCACCAAGCTGCTAACTATCGCCAAAAGGCACCATTTAAGTTTTTTTCCCCATGGCATCCTGGATCAAGGCTTTCAGCAGCTTTTGGACGTTTGAGGTAGAAACGTAGGAAGCGCCATTATTATGAAAAGTAGCCGGCGAGTATTTTGATCCCGGCCGTCCATCCGTCCGTCCGTCCCTCTTCTTCTTCTTCTTCTTCTGGCCCACCAGGTGAATTAAGTGCTATTGGCGAAGTTACAATGCATAGTAGGCTACCGCCACCTACTGCACCGGAGGTGTAACTACAAGCAACATTCACAGACAGTCCCATTGCTTTTATGAGCGGTCGAGCGAGTCAAAAGCCGAAAAATCCATTTGTGGCGGACGTAATTCTTTCGTGGCGGGCCGCCACAAATAAATGAATGTGTGGGAAACACTGAGTTTAAAACATGATGTCACACACGTTATCTCCTTCTGTTGTTGACTATTTGATTGGGCATTTTGTTGGTGTGGCACCGAACGGAGATGTTGACATGCAGAGTTTCAAACACTCTTCATTCTCTAGCGGGTGACTTTTCAAATGATGCTACATATTAGCAGTAATGCTACTTTTTGTAGCAATGCTTTTGCCCCACACTTTACAAATTACAGTTGTCTGTTCGACATATTCCCACTTGAAGCCAAACCACCGGCAGATGATGGACCACGTGCTGTTTTTGTTGGGAATGAATTCTTCCTTCATTTGTTACCAGATTCGCACCTTCTTTCTCTTGTATCACCACTCGCACCACAGCTAACGTTACCCATGCCGCTACCTCTGTGCTCCGCGAGGGCGTATACGTATGTGACGTATGTAACAAGGTGCGCTTGTTTATGTCTCTGTGAGAAGGAGAGACAACAAAGAGTGAGAAAAGCATGTAGTGTAATGCCAGCAGCTAAAAGCAACTGCGTGAAAAGAAAACGTATACCGTATTTTTCGGACTATAAGTCGCAGTTTTTTTCATAGTTTGGCCGGGCTCAGTGTGACTTATATATGTTTTTTTCCTTTTTTATTATGCATTTTCGGCAGGTGCGACTTATACTCCGGTGCGACTTATACTCCAAAAATACGGTACTCGAATATCACGATATAGTCATTTTCTATATCGCACAGAGACAAACCCGCGATATATTGAGTATATCGATACATCACCCAGCCCTAACTACACTCATATTTGATTATTTTTAGGTCACAACACGTAAATAGAATATTGTTGGCAGTTTCTGGATGTTTTTAGAGAGAATATAAAGAGAGCAACAGAGGACCCTCGATCTGTTGAATCAATTTTAGGCTATATATTTACGATTTCGAATGCATAAAAAAGCCAAACATATGTGTTCTTGTCTTACATAAGGATTGTGAATGATAAACACCACATATCTTTCCAATTTTGGCTTATTTCCAGCATGACTGATCTAACAACATTGTCAGAGTGGAGAAGCGTTACTACCATGATGTCACTTTCCAAAAATAGCCAAAAGTATTCAGAGCGCAATATTTAAAATAGCTGACTGAATTTGTGGCATTTTGTGATGTTTAAACAGTGTTTTCACATACTTTACAGATTGTAAATACAATTGGATATGGTTTAATGGATACAATGGAACACAAATGAGCATATAAAGATAACGCATGTTAAAACACTGCACGATAGTTCCACTGATCAGCGTTCTTCAGCACACATAGTGGCTTCATAGTAAAAGAGTGCGGGTACTAGACTGGCCTGCCCGTAGTCCAGACCTGTCTCCCATTGAAAATGTGTGGCGCAATATGAAACCTAAAATACCAACGGAGATACCTGACTGTTGAACAACTTAAGCTGTACTTCAAGCAAGAATGGGAACTAATTCCACCTGAAAAGCTTCAAAAATCGGTCTCATCAGTTCCCAAACGTTTACTGAGTGTTGTTAAAAGGAAAGGCCATGTAACACAGTGGTAAAAATGCCCCTGTGCCGACTTTTTTTGCAATGTGTTGCTGCCATTAAATTCTAAGTTAATGATTATTTGAAAAAAAAACTATGTTTCTCAGTTCGAACATTAAATATCTTGTCTTTGCAGTCTATTCAACTGAATATTAGTTGAAAAGGATTTGCAAATCATTGTATTTTGTTTTTATTTACGAATTACACAACTTGCCAACTTCACTGGTTTTGGGTTTTGTATTTTAATTAGTAAAGTGAAAATTACAAAGGGCCAAAAATCCAAATTATCGACTCAGCAGTTTTCTGATGGTTAACAGCTCTGAATGTCTCTTTCAATTATTATCTTTTCCTCCCCTTTTCTCCCAGCCCTACTCTTGAGCTAGTTCCCTTGTCCTTCAGTAGCATAGCTGAAGTCTGACCATTTTGCTTGAATTATTGCAAACAATTTTGTTCAAATTGGGAATTTGACAACATTAATGCTAAGTCAAGCCTTGCTGCTGAGCTACTGATAGCTTTATCCAAGGAACTACTGAATTCATACCTTTATACACAATGTTGGCGTGCTTATGTACTCAATCTTTTCCACTCTCACGTGCTGCTGCATTCTCTGTGTTATCATCTCATTGATTATATAAGCTTCAACTTTAACCTGCTTATATTAGCCAATATACTTGTTAGTTCACTTGTATGTCCTGTCCCGTATGGAGTCCTCTTCTTTATTACAACACCAATCCCAAATTCTATTCTTCACAAAGTTAATGAAGCCTGCTACTTTATCTTCTATTGTCTATGCTGAGATGTGTAATTCAACCACAGTCTAGGGCCAGAAATCGGCCACAGGTAAAGAGATGTTCTAATCCTAGACGGTAGGTGTTACCATCCTGTCTCATATAACCTTTTTAGACAGCTGTGTTTAAAATGAAGATTGTCGAATAGCGTGATTCTTCTTACAGTTGACTTGTAATCACAGCTTTCACTATCGATGTCTCCCATACAGTGCATATTTATTTCATCTCATCTTTGCTGCCATAAAACACAATAATAGTCTTATCTGAGACACTAATTGATAATGTGAATGCCAAAATGACAAACCAAACATTGTGTAATATCTTTTCTATAGTATTTTATTATTCTCTCTCTAAATGCATCACCAAAAGACATGCAGGCACACATAATTAAATTTTCCTGAGGGAACTCACCTGAAAAAATCAATAAAGTACTATCTATCTATCTATCCATCTATCTATCTATCTATCTATCTATCTATCTATCTATCTATCTATCTATCTATCTATCTATCTATCTATCTATCTATCTATCTATCATGTACAACCCATTTACAGCATAATGTTAAAAGGGAACTGCGTAAATAAAAGTCATCTAACAATGGAGGAGCTGCCGACTAATGGAATTTTCATATCTTTCCGTTTAGATCAGAGGTCGGCAACCCAAAATGTTGAAAGAGCCATATTGGACCAAAAATACAAAAACAAATCTGTCTGGAGCCGCAAAAAATTAAAAGCCATGTTACATACAGATAGTGTGTCATAGAATTAAGAGGACTTAAAGGAACCGCAAATATAGCTACAAATGAGGCATAATGATGCAATATGTACATATAGCTAGCCTAAATAGCCTGTTAGCATCGATTAGCTTGCAGTCATGCAGTGACCAAATATGTCTGATTAGCACTCCACACAAGTCAATAACATCAACAAAACTCACCTTTCATGCACAACCTTAAAAGTTTGGTGGACAAAATGAGACAGAAAAATAAGTGGCATAAAACGTCGGAGAAAGTTATACATGTAAACAAACTCTAGTGAGTTCAAGGACCGCCAAAATTAGTAGGACAAAACGGCGCTCGCCAAATACTCGAATCAGTGAAGCATGTTTAATATAAACAGTGTGCTTTGTAACAATTAGGGAGGTTTGTGTCATGTTTGTCCTCCTACAGAAACCATATTAAAACAAAAATAGATTTTTTTCCCCTCATCTTTTTCCATTTTTCATACATTTTTTGAAAAAGCTCCAGAGAGCCACTAGGGCGGCGCTAAAGCGGCTCTAGAGCCGCGGGTTGCCGACCCCTGGTTTAGATGAAGAATTAACAGTAACTTGGATGTCAAAGTTGACCAACTTCTCGGTGTATGGCCACAACCTGCTACTATATAGGTTAGAGGCATGATTTAACATCTAGAATGAACTTTTACTAACTCAGTATGTCAACACTGCAGCTGCGTAACATAGCTCTATGTGATCAAGGCACGGCTAAAAATACGGTAGTTTGTCTGCCTAAACGCTTATAATAACTTTGGTTTATTGAGTATTTCATTATCACTGATATTTGGTTAATATTCAGATAACAAAATGTAAATAGAGAATTTGAGGTGATTTTTAGATGCATTTTTAGAGTGATTTAGAGGCAGAATGGATCACTCCCGTTCACGCCATTGCTAGCCACCTAGAACAAGCTGATATTTACACATTCGAATGCAAAAAAAACAACCCCAAAACATATTTTTTTGTCTCTCATAAGAATTGTGAATGATGGGAAAAAAAAGAAAAAAAAAAGTGCAGTTCCCCTTTAAGTGGATGCTCTTTCATTGACTTGTACTGCTGCTCTAGAATCCCATTATAAACGGAGTGATGTTATCATAGACTGTTATTGAGAGCTTAATAAAGACAGGTCACAAGAAACTTAATGCGATCCGTCCTGTTGGCAAGACTGATACTTCTTGCTCTGGCATATTATTCTCTGGCAGACCAGGTGTGTTATAAAATGGAAATGAGTAAAGGCTAACAGTCAAATGTATTTGTGGTGAGTCGCCAGCCAATCGCTATTGTCACGGGGGCGCATTGTGATCGTTGGTGTGACCTCAGGATACAAAGACAGCAAGCAACGTGCAGATTAGATTGTCCCTTTATCAGGACCAGCAAGAAAAATAACACAGGTTGTGCAGGAACTCAATACGACAGTGAATTCACTGCAGCATACAGGAAATAATGAACCAGCGTCAAGAAGCAGGTGACACTAGTATGTAAACCATCCTGATGGGCATTCAGGGATAGGTGAGCCTCCTAATCGCCAACCATGCAGGAACAGGTGAGGGGAATAGCGCCGAGAAGCAGGGATGAAGACACTGCAGAACAAACCACAACACAGGAAGAAGAACAAACTTAAGAGCACTTGACAGGAAGAAACTCTGGCCGGAACAAAGGAAAAACACAGCACAACTTGAAAAATTGCCACTCAGATGAGACACAAACAATCAAACCTATGGAAGTCTCTAATTAGCCAAACGTATTTGGGAGATGAGGGGAAGCCACACATGGGGCAAACTCCACACAAAGCTGCTATAACTGAGATGGGGGTGTATGGTATTTTTTATTTTTTTTATTTTTATTGATTTTTTTTGTCATAAAAAAATACAATCATGCGTGCTTATGGACTGTATCCCTGCAGACTGTATTGATCTATATTGATATATAATGTAGGAACCAGAAATAATATTAACAGAAAGAAACAACCCTTTTGTGCGAATGAGTGTGAATGAGTGTAAATGGGGGAGGGAGGTTTTTTGGGTTGGTGCACTAATTGTAAGTGTATATTTTGTTTTTTATGCTGATTTTATTAAAAAAAAAAAATTGTTTTTTTTTTTTAATTTCTTGTGCAGTGGCCTGGTGGTTGGGGACCACTGTGTTAGAGGACAATCTAGTTTAAAACATTTGTATGCTCATACAACACTTAAAATCTTTAGCATATCAGTATGTGGAATTTAAATTATAGAATGGATTAACCAAAGAAATCAAACAAAGCACCAATATGATTCAGTTTAAGAGACTGTTCAAACTACGTGTGTTCACAAAGTACACAGAACAAGAATTAAGATGAATATCTTCAACCCTTTTTTTAATTCGTATTTTTATTTAAAATAACATTTAAAACATTTTTTTTAGTGAGACAGATTATTTTTGTATTTAATATTTGTTTACTTACTATGGTATATTTGTTTATTATTTATTTGTTCACTCTTATGTTACAGAGAACAAGGAAATAGGATAAAATTGCTCTGGTATGAAAAGGGGTAGGATTGAATAAGCTCAGCTTCTTCCTACTCCTTTTCGGACGTGCTGTAATGAAACAACTGGAAATATGTGATGCATTACATTGTATTGTATGCATGTTCGAAATAAACTAAAACTGAACTGTTTTTGGTAGAATGTTAGATTATTGTTCCACCACTCACGAAATGAGATGTCAAGGAGATCTGACTAAAGAACACTGATTGAATACAAATTTCCATTTTCTTCTTGTAGGTACTAACAATGGGGACTTCAATTATTTCCCCAATGATCTGGAGTTTGCAGATATCATCCAAAGGGCGGAACAAGCCATTGAGAGTGGCGTCTTCCCTGAAAGGATTTCCCAGGGTTCTAGCGGGAGTTACTTTGTCAAAGATCCAAAAGGGGTAAGAATTGGTGACAGGTTGAACAAAATAAGCAACTGGGACTAAAATATATAAAAAAAAGTTTTCAAAGTGCTTCACATAAAAAGCTGCCTTCTTCAATTAAAACACAGAATGCACAAGGGATACTATATTTGTTAATTAATGCAGCAAGTGAATCTTACATCAATACCAGGTAGCCATCTTGCAGGATTAGCATCGGTATTGATTCCACACTTGTTTGCAGCATCTATTTGATGCTACAAATTTACTTTGACCTACAGAATTAATATCGTTTTGCATTTTTAGTCAAATGTCAAGGTTAAAAGCTCCACATTTACTGACTTTGGTATTTGATTTTTTTTTTTATAATATGCCATATGGGGATCAACTTCAATCATTGTTTCTTTTATAGAAAGTCTTCGGTGTTTTCAAACCAAAGTCAGAAGAACCCTACGGTCACCTGAATCCTAAATGGACCAAATACTTTCACAAGGTACGCTCTGCTGTGTGTAAAGTCTGTGAATAGTATATGAATCACATGTAAACCGACACATCACCAATGTGTGCATCTCCTTAGCTCTGCTGTCCATGTTGTTTTGGGCGAGGCTGCTTGTTGCCAAACCAGGGTTACCTCTCTGAGGCTGCTGCGTCGCTTGTTGACAGCAAGCTCGGCTTGGGAGTTGTGCCGAAAACCAAAGTTAGTACCTGTACATTGTGTACATCTCTATAATCTATTTTACCCGGTTTATTGCTGCAATAAGACAACTGAGCATTCTTCTTTTTCTTCTTCGACCAGGTGGTGTATTTGGCCAGTGAAACATTCCATTACAATGCCATCGATCGAGCCAAATCCAGAGGGAAGAAGTATGCGCTAGAGAAAGTGCCCCAGGTGGGAAAACACTTCCACAGAGTGGGTCTACCACCAAAGGTAACAATTCTAGTATATATAATAAGTTTTCAAGATTATACAATTTTTGGTAACACTTTAGTATGGGGAACATATGAACCATTAATTAGTTGCTTATTAAAATAGGGTTGGGGTTAGGGTTAGGGTTAGGGTTAGGGAAGACTCTTAGTTAATGGCTTACTGGTTGTATAATATAAGGCCATGCAGAATAAGGCATTAATAAGTACTTAATAATGACTAATTAACAGCCAATATGTTACTAATTTGCATGTTAATAAGCAACTAATTAATGGTTCATATGTTCCCCATACTAAAGTGTTACCAAATGTTCTATTTAAAAAAAACAAAACACACATTTAAGTGTATAATATAATGACCATTTAATGCCATAGTGCAGGGGTATTTAACTAAGGCTGTGTCCACACAAACACGGACGCTTTAACAAAATGCATCTACGATGTTAAAACGATCTCCATCCACAATAGTGTAGTTTCAAAACCGTTTATGTCTACACGCAAACACATTCGCCTGCTGTCATGCACATTTTGTCCAATCTGATGCCTGGGAACGGAGCCATAACTGACTTGGTGACGTTACGCCTATGTTAATGTGACAATGTGAATTGTGATATACTAGACATACAATATTTTTAAAATCAGCTCACTCTTACACAGAGCCAAAGAAACATCATGAGTGTATTTAAAGTGCACAGATGCGTGTGGGCTGCTGCACAAAATTAAACTGACAGTTATAACACATTTAATCGCATTTAATCATTAATATACATAGCGTAATATACCTTGCCACATTGCGCTTCAAGTATTACAATTTAATTTTTTATATACATTTTTTAAAAGCAAATTCTACAATTTTATAATACCAATACTACAGTAGTATTGGCCACTGGAGGAGACATCAGAGCCCCTGTTGAGTATCGTGTCGACTGATTGGCTCAGCCTCAGACCGCATTACTGTATTGGAAGTAACACTAAAGGGTGTTATTTCATGTCTAGAGGGCTCTCATAATGTTGAAAATTGTATTTACCGGTAGAAGGTAATGAAGGTTTTTTTTATGCTCTAGCTGTGAAAATAATTAATAAGTCCTACTTCGTGGTTTATCGCTGTCATGTTCGGAACCAATTAACAGCGATAAAAGAGGGATGACTAGTGATACATGACATGTATCTGGTTTTATAAATAAGTGTACATTATCTTTAAAATCAATGCACCCTAACCAGGAGCCCAAGAAACATCTTTAAAGTTTTTTTTAGTCGCCCGGGCGTGATATAAAGTGCGTGGATCCCATCTACAGCTGCACGAAATGAAACCAACACTTGTAAGTAGTGATGTATAGTGAGTACCAATGTTCACTCTAATTGTTCATGTGTCTGAGCAAACACAAAAACTCCCCGAGCATTCAGTGAAGCACATGTGAGCAACATCACACGTGGCAATACCAGCAGCACACCTGTCTCAAACCAATCTTTTATAATAACACTCAAATGAGAGGAGTCATTTTCATGAGATTATTTTGTAATATTAGTGATTTGGCCCACTTGTAATGAAAATAAAAGAAATCTTGTTTTTCATAAACGATGGATTAGTATTGTACATGTCTGGGTGGGGGTCCTGCTTTGGAAATCATTTGTACCCCTTTCAGAGATCACATTTAGTTCCCCTTAAACATCCTCATGTTGCACAATGAAATGTAAGCATAGGATGGAGTGTGCATTCCTGTAACTTTCTCTAGTAACAGCATTCCATGATTAATATAAATAAATTAACATTAATAATAAATGACGGTAGAATAAGCACACTTATGACTGAGGAGTCATAGTGTAACTTTGTGTGGTGTTTGAGTGGTCCGACTTTTTGTGTGGCCATAAACGCACCACTGGCTTAGAGGTATGCGTGTTGGTGACAGATGACAAGTTGGTTTTGGCCTGGTTTGTACGGCAGAAAATGACTAGTTTTTCGAGATATAAGTTTTTTACTCATGTTTTTGGTGTGGTTATGGCCCAATATAAACAGTTTTGCTCCATAAAGTGATCGATATAATTCCTGTCCTCGAAGCATCTCGATAGACGTTACAATAATTGAAAGGTGTTCAATTGAACGGTGTTGACGAACACCGTTAGAGCCGCTTGTTGTCACTGTCGCTCAGAGTTGCATTGCAAAATTACACAGAATAAATGTGTTTATATTGTTTAGAATTCAGATGGGAGTTGATTTGGTGCGCGGCATATATTTGCTGTCCGCAGAGGACGCTTGAGCAGTGCGCAATTGCGCAGGCGCGCACCTTAGAGGGAACGTTGCTGAGTACCGGTATTGTTTGGTAATGGTTCCTTATTGGGTCGGCATAGGAGGACCGTTAAGATTCTGGACAAGTCATACAGCTATTGGTATTATACCGTTATAATTATGACACGCTGTCACATTCACTCTTATGCGCCGATGCTACGCATAAAAAAAGACAAGAGTATGATCTGATAATCAGCTTGGAATAATCACAAATAAGGAAGCAACACCACACTAATGTTTGTAAAACAACTCCTCAAAAGTTACGTACACTAATAAGAGGTAGTGTCAGATTGAAGTGAATGCGCTTTACTCACGACTGCCGCGACCACGTTTCATCAACCGTCTTCCTAGCGATCCAGTAATCTACAGGCCAATATTAATCCATTCAAAAAAGTGAAACATTTAAGTAGTATAATAAGCGGTAGAAAATGGATGGATGGGAATAATCCATAAAGTAGCTCTGTAGCAAAGATAGCAGCCGCTGACAGGTCTTGAGTCGCCGTCTGACGTCACTCCATAGCTCCGCGTTTGCGTGGCATCAAAACACACCTTGCTTAAATGCACACCTACCAAACATGCTTATTGATTGAATATTTATATGATATCATGTGCAATAACAATATTATTTCCCCTTGAGTGTAATTGTAATTATTAGAAACACAGTGACGGATCTCTGTGGCCTTTACAAAATGATGACATAACAACTGCATTGTACCTTGTTAAAGACTTAAAAAGCAGGTGTTGATTAAAGACTTCCCTGCTGTGAGATGTTACATGATTGTTGCTTGTGAATCGAGATGTATATCGTATTGGGTAGTAACCAGAGATTCCCATCTTGAAAAGACCAGTTAAAAACTAGGCCTGGCCGATATATTATTTTGTTGCAGACGGTTTCAAAAATTTTAAAATAAATTTTTTTCCTCCCTCACTTCTTTGTCAGCTGCTTTTTCCCCCTCTCAGCTCCTTGTTGATGTTCTTTTAAGTTGGTTTTACCTTTGTAAATGTTTAATATTGTAACAATATTCTTGTTAAAGTTAAAGGTTTTTGTGATTTCTGATGGGCTTCTCTGTGTGTGCACATGCTGGCAGGGCAGCGCATACAGCACAGTTCTGTTGGTATTAAATAGAAATTTGATCCATCACCCCTTGTTATGTTTGTTTGATGTATGGTACTGTGTAGCACTTCATACTGTGTACAAAGCTTCACTAAAGTCGGGACTTTTGTCAAGGCTGGAACCCATTATTTCAGCTTTGTTGTTTCTCATAGGGCACTCTGCTTCACGATATGAACTTTTTTATTTACGAACCCTATTCAAGAACCAAAAAAGTTCGTAAATCCAGGTTCCACTGTACCACTCTATATTTTTACTGTGTCTGAATGATTGTTAAACAGCAGATAATCCAATTAAAACAGTGAAATTAGTAACAGTTTTAAACGGTACTGCACATGCTGAGCTGATTGAGCCCCAGCTTTGTGTAATTAAAAGCGTGTCAATTTTAGCGTTCCCTGAAAAAAGTGTTTGTTTAAATAAGTAGGTCAGTAGAAGCATATGCCATCATTGCTATAAAAAGTGTTGTTTCTAAATTATTTTCTCCTTTTTTTTTTGTATCCTTGATTGTCTTATTTTTGCTTTTGATGACCTTCAATACAAGAGCTGTGTCATAAAAATCTAAATTTAAAGAAATATAAGAATGCTAGGTTCTAACTGACATGATTAAAGAGGTATTACTTTAAAAATATGTTGTTTATTGTAGTCATAGATCACAGGGTTATTCCAGGTAGTAAGTTCAAAAACTCTGAGTGTAAACCTACAGTCTGAGTTGATTACTGGTACCCTAAAATGGGAAACTTTGAATGTCGGATTCCAGAACAGCTGATCTGAATAACTAGTAGTTCAAGTCAACACAGAGTATATTGACTACTCTGAATTAAAACAAACAAAAAAGACATGGTGTGCAGATTCTACGTTTCTCCATAGCAACTAAGGATAAAAATTGCAATCTTTCTTTACCCAGCTGGAACAGAAGGTGTTGATGCATGTTTATGGTGAGCATATGAACACTTTTTTCAACAGAAGAATACAGTAAAATATAATTGGACTGAAGTGAGAGACAATTACTGCCCAAGTCAAAGAGTTTGTATCTAGACGTTTATTGAAAAGTGGAGGATTGATATTGAATAAAATACAATTTTAATTTAGGTGCAATCCCACTGGTTAAAAACCCACAGAGGCAGTTGAAAATAATATCTAATTTGTTTTAATTATGTTTGACATGGAAAGTCAATACATATGCATAAGTAAATATCGCTGAGTGGCTACATATTTGTTTCTGGTCAGGTACTTACTGTTTGTCCAAAAAAGAAGTGTATACTAACATCTGAGATACATTTATTGAAATAAGAAAAAATAATCTGCCATTCAAGCCCTTGTTTACAGGTTATTTTACTTGTTGTAAATATTACAACTCATTTAACAGTTATATTCACAATAATGAAATACAAAAGCAAAACTGCTTTTTAATCTAAAAATACATATTTAAAATTTAATAATGACTAAAACAAAAGAAATATCTGAATTCTAGATAAAAATAAATTTATTAATTTTTTCACAAAATGTTTTTTCTTACTAGTTAACTTTATGCTAGTAATAATTGAGGTAATAACCTCTTAAAAAAACAGCTTCCTCTCCAGTGGACATTTATGCATTACTTTCGAGGACTCTGCATTTTCAGCAGATATATCACATGGATTTGAGCTATGTTTGCATTACAATAATACAAAAAACTAAACTTATGTTTTTTTATTTATTTAAATAAATCCAATTATTATTAGATATCTAAAAGCAAGGATTTTTTTCTTAGCAGTTATACATAATAATATTATATTTAACTAACCATGGCCTCAGAATCATTTCCTAACATAAATATTCAGGAATTATTTGTATTTGGGCATCTACTAGTTACAAAAGTACAGAAACATCATGTTTGACAGCTTTCTTTGTGTTTATCAGGAGAGAGGAGGCATGATAAACTCTGGTTTTGTAATGCAACTTAGTTAATTTCACAGAGGAAGTTACCATGGTAACTGACTTTGAATTTGACTCACCTCTCATTCTGAAACGGAAGATCTGAATTTCTTTCATTTCAGGGTTTAGGCTTGACCTGTGTTATGGAATACCCCCCTGCACCGCATTGTACTGAGATCATACTGATCAAATTAATCAATGTATTAGAAATATAGTACCTCTTCGTATGAACTTTGTAAAAGCATATTTTTCATACAGGATCTCTTTAGTAATTGTGTTTTGCAGACCTTGCAAGCATTAGGCAAGCTTTCAGGAAGTAAAATGAGGACGTTATAACATGTCTTCCTTGTGACGTGGTTTCATAAGATCTACAACAGTTAGAATGCAAATGCTAGCCACAGTGGTTTAACTGTCAATGTATTTTGTTAGGTGGGGTCATTCCAACTGTTTGTGGAGGGTTATCGTGAAGCCGACTATTGGCTGAAGCGCTTTGAGGTGGAACCTCTACCAGAGAACATCAGGAAGCAACTACAGTCCCAGTTTGAGCGACTGGTGGTGCTTGATTATGTAATCCGAAACACAGGTGAGGAGAAGGGTGTGTCCCTGTTAAAGATATTTAGTGTGCTAACACAACATTATTGAACACACTGTAGTCAAACAGTACTATCTATCTATCTAAAAGTCATCTTTGCTTATTGTGACAATAGATTTGTAAACAAGTACTGTAGAACTTCTGATATAGTAATGACTTAAAGTAATAATGTACACTCTTTCCTGTTTCATGTCAACAATATTTTTCAATGTGTAATTGATGGTTGCCAGTACAGGTAAAGAATGCATCTTTTTTCCACATGCATTTGTCTTACACCTTCACTTCTCAGATCGAGGGAACGACAACTGGTTGATCAAGTACGAGAAGCCAGGAGAAGGCGAAGGACTAAAGGTGATGCTATTATTATAACTAATGGTTCCTTTGTTTCATGCATAGTTCCTGGTATTCAGGTTTCTGGATATTCTGGATACTGCTGACACGTACAGAAATAAAGTAAGCAGGACAAGCATAACAGGTTGCTGGACCCACCATCACCCCTAATGACAAGCGATAACCCAAATTGCGGTCATTTTTCAACTACCGTATTTTTCGGAGTATAAGTCGCACCGGAGTATAAGTCGCACCTGCCAAAAATGCATAATAAAAAAGGAAAAAAACATATATAAGTCGTACTGGAGCCCGGCCAAACTATGAAAAAAAAACTGCGACTTATAGTCCGAAAAATACGGTACAATATATATTTTTCCAATGAAATGAAGGTTGCGTAAAATACCACAGCACAAAACAAGTTTACATTTAATTAACATTACAGTAAACAATAAGCTTTTATTAACAAACAACAGAAATTGTCTGTAAAGGGCTTCTATTCTGACTGGTCTCTACTTGCTCAATTAGCAAACAGAGAACCGGTTCTCATAAAGTCTCCAGTTGAGTTCCATTCCAGAGCTTTTACTTTAAAGCACTGTAAAAGTAAACATACAGAAATGAAGCACGTCAATTATAACTTACATAAGATTCACATTTGCAAATTTGCACTGAAAACCCCACATACGTGATAGTGATTAGCAATAGCAATCTTATAAGCAACTAAGGCTTTTTTCACACTGAAAGTCAATTCCGATTTTTTCACCCATATATGACCTTTATCTGATTTTTTTCATGTCACCGTGAACAGTGCCATTCCGATTTTTTTCAAATTCAAACCAGGCCTTTTTCGTATGGACATTCAAATGAGATATGTATCAAATGTGACTTCAGTCTGATCGTGTTCATCCATTCATTAGTATGTCATTAAATAGCAAAAAGTGTCATCATTCTTTGTCAAAATAGACTGTTGCAAAATAAATCGTTGACAAATGAGCAGAATACAGGCGTCAATGTTTCACCACTCCTGGCTCCAGATATCGAAGCAAATGTCCCACAAACAGCAAAAGCCAAAATTAATGGTGTCTTCCTTTTTAATCTTCTACACGCAATAATTATGTTCAGAAAATGTTGACTTTGATTACACAAAATCCTTGAAATTGTCATAAATGCTAGAACTGGAGCCATGTTTATACTTTCGTAAACCCTGCAGCACGTGTGACGCCATGATGTCATGTCTGCATGTGGGTCAGATTGCGTTAAAATTAGACATCGCAATTTTTTTTATGTGAACGACTACATGAAAATATCGGATTTGACAAAAATAAAAATCCAAGTTTCACATCCTACCCTGCAGTGCTGTACGCTTAGCATTTTTCATTAGTAGCACAGGTGTTACTAAATGAAAAAATTAGTAGCACAATTTTTTTTGTAGCACAGAACATTTTTTGTAGCAATATGAAATGTCTTATGTATCACAATTTCCTTATTAACACTGAAACAACATGTGCACTCATACATATAAACACAATGCTATCATAAGTCCTCCTTCAACACTCAATTAAACACAGAGAACATCCCTAAACTGTGCTAGCACTGTCGCTAAAACAAATGTAGGGCTGTGCAATATGGCAATATACACACAGCTCTCAGAGCAAGTGATCAATCACTTGTCAACTTGGTTGTGGTAAATATACATACATTTTATTCAAATTGTATTTCAAACATGCTATACAGATGGGTGAACATTTCTCGTTTTATCAAATTTGGATAACTTTTATTTTAGGGTCAAAATGCACGTTAATTTATTTCTGCTATTTATCAATTGTGCTCAGATGCTGACAGCGATATACAGAATAAACTCTCTTACATCCTGTTTGACAGTGTGAAATGAAGAAAATAAACACACAAACCTGGCAATTCATTGATGCCAGTAAATTTATCGAGCAGTAGAAAAAGAAAGCGTCCTCGATCCTGTTTTGACATGATTGATGCCATATGTATAATGCCCATCAATGTTGTACTATAAATGTCGCACAAAAAAGACAAACAACTCCGAATATGGCAAAGTGAGCTTCCTAGCTCAATCTGACTACAATCCATCAATCATTATTAGCACATATTGATTAACAAGCACAAGGCTGTCATCTATCTGGCCAGTTAATCAGCCCTTTGGACAGAGATCAATAAATGGTGGCGTTGGTGAATAATCATTCAGTCTCTCCTCTCGCTGCAGGATACGGAGTGGCCAGAGAACAGTCCAATGCCTTGCATCAAGATAGCAGCCATCGACAACGGCCTGGCATTTCCCTTCAAACACCCTGATGAATGGAGAACCTGTATGTTCAGAACATCTGTTCATAATGACACTTATAGATTTATATATGTGACAGCAAGATGAAATGGCAATGGAAAATGTCGCTATAATTTATTATAATTGTTTTCATATTAAAAATGATTCCATTTTTCCTTAGTGGAAAAAGTTCGGAATAAGCAGTACAGTTTAGTTGTAATTGTGATGTCCTTTTCTGCTTCTGGGTGTGTAGCAGGATGTTAACTTCTTCAGTGCCTTGCAAATGTATTTGGCACTCCTGGACGCTTAAGCCTTTTAATGCTTTTTGAAATGAATTCACAGTCACGTTAGTTAGGCTTTTTGCACAAAATATGAAAAAAAGATCAGTTTGTGTCAAAGTGATGAGATTTTAGTCTGGGCATTATGTTTGGCCAGCACCAAACACTGCTCATCACCACACAAACCATCTATGCTTTAATTGCAATGCTGTAATTGCAGCCAAAGATGCATCTACTAAATACATACTGATGGAAAGGGGTGGGTACGTATGCAGTCATTTACATGATCATGTATTTCATCAATGAATTGACACTAATTTCTGAAAATCTGTTTTCACTTTGAAGTACAAGGATTTAAAAATGTTTTGCACATTTTTTGCGAAATTCAATTGACCATGATTTAATTTATAATAGCAGTTAAAGGCTGAAACATTGAAGAGCAAGGCACTGTAGATAGCGTGACATAATGCAAGCATTATGCCTATATTTTGTGGCCCTCCACCTAATCTCATAGTTCAGTGTGAGTGCGGCCTGTGCACTTACATTTTTTTTTTCAAACCAAAACCGATAACTTCCTGCTTTTCAAGGCCAACATAGATTACCGATAACTTATTTATATCTATCATTTTTTAAATGTATATTTGACTGGTTAGTGCACACCTGGCAGTTAGAACAAGTCAAACAAAAGTAGATTTGACCAACTGGTACCTGGAGATTGTCCTGACCAAATATGACATGACAACTATGGTAGGGCTAACATCACATCCATAAATCAGTGAAGCTTGTGTTCTGAATAGTGATGGGTATCATTTACATTTTAACCCATACCATTACAAAATGGGTGCTTTAAAAGCGACGCTGGTGCCCAAACCGATAATTTAAAAAAAAAACATGCACATTTTTGTAAAAAGCAAACAAACAAAAAAAAACATTTTATTTTTATTTTAATGGACATTTGTCACATTCAAGTTTAACAGACTAGCAATTTAAATATTCAATGATATAAGTTAAATAACTAATATATTCAATTCTCACATTAATAACAATCTACAACACAATGTCTTAATTATGGCAGGATTATAGAAAATAGAGAGTACAATAAATGGTTATCGGTTAGGTTTATATTGTGCACTCCTAAAATAAACTATGACAATCTTGAATTCCACTATAAAGAACACAAACTACTATAACCGCGCAGACACAAAAATGACAGCACAACAAACACAAAGAGCAACTTCCTGTAAGAAAGCGGAAGTTTCTTTGACCATCTCCTGCCAAACTCAACAGTGTAGAAATATTACATTTTACCTTTCTAATGACTTAAGGCCTCCCATCACCCAGGGTCACTATAGCTGGCAGTAGTTAACACATTTAGTCACATGGTTAAATGTGATTCTGCAGGGAATTCTTCGTGTGGCCTAGTCTAACCCAGACTCCTTCAGTGGCCCCTGGGTCAATTGAGTCCGAGACCCCTGACATACATGCTAATGAAATCACACAATATCTTCTTGCCATTTGCCTTTTTATTGTGAGGCAAAAACACGGTTTGATTGATGTAAGGATCATTTTGTGTTCTTTCATTCTGTTGTTTATCTACCCACTTCAGCAGATAGTGTAGTGTGAGGGTTACCTTGTTGTATGCTATTCATCATATCAATTAATACCAAAACAAACTACACTGCTCGGTTTAAAGGATTTCTTAACTATTAAACAATGCACTTTATTCTTGTTATTGTGTTATCTTTTAGTCATTGTATTCCTAAGCACAACAATCTTATACCAAATTCATTAGAGACTGAAGTGGTTTCTAAAGGTTGTTCATTGACGTGTTCTGTGATTGCCTCCTCCTCTAGACCCCTTTCACTGGGCGTGGCTCCCTCAGGCCAAGGTGGCCTTTTCCCAGGAGACCAGGGAACTGGTGCTCTCCCGTCTATCGGACATGAATTTTGTGCAGGACCTTTGTGAGGACCTTTATGAGATGTTTAAGGTACTTTTAAAACACTTTCTGTTGTATTGAAAGTTAAACTGAAAAGGCCTGTCTTATAGTGCTACTGTATGTAGAGTAGGGATGCACTCGTGCTCACGTGAGTTTATTTCTGCCTCTTTAGAGAGATAAAGGTTTCGACAAGGCCATGTTTGAGAGACAAATGTCCGTCATGAGGGGCCAGGTGAGTTTTATTTTTAGCATCTTTATTCATCCTTTTCTTTTACATCTACATTTATTACCCAGCCTGTCAGTTTCATGACCACCTCTTCAATTGTACACTCCACTTTTGTGTTATTTTTCATTAAATTACACACAACTAAGGTTCTTAATATTCTTTTCTAATACATTACACACCACAAGGCACTTCAATATTATTTCTAATAAATTACACACAACCAGCAGGTATTATTATTATTATTATTATTATTATTATTGTCTATGAAATTACAGTCCACTAGCCCAGTGGTTCTCAACCTTTTTTCAGTGATGTACCCCCTGTGAACATTTTTTTTAATTCAAGTACCCCCTAATCAGAGCAAAGCATTTTTGGTTGAAAAAAAGAGATAAAGAAGTAAAATACAGCACTATGTCATCAGTTTCTGATTTATTAAATTGTATAACATTGCAAAATATTGCTCATATGTAGTGGTCTTTCTTGAACTATTTGGAAAAAAAGATATACAAATAACTAAAAACTTGTTGAAAAATAAACAAGTGATTCAATTATAAATAAAGATTTCTACACATAGAAGTAATCATCAACTTAAAGTGCCCTCTTTGGGGATTGTAATAGAGATCCATCTGGATTCATGAACTTACCTCTAAACATTTCTTCACAAAAAAAGAAATCTTTAACATCAATATTTATGGAACATGTCCACAAAAAAATCTAGCTGTCAACACTGAATATTGCATTGTTGCATTGTAATGAATGGAATCGCCTACTTGATTTCATGTTCAGTTTATGAACTTACATTCATATTTTGTTGAAGTATTATTCAATAAATATATTTATAAAGGATTTTTGAATTGTTGCTATTTTTAGAATATTTAAAAAAAATCTCACGTACCCCTTGGCATACCTTCAAGTACCCCCAGGGGTACGCGTACCCCCATTTGAGAACCACTGCACTAGCCACTTCTATTATTTTCTAATAAATGCACGCCACTCACCATTTTGATGTTATTTTCTAATAAATTGCGCAGCAGTCAGCACTTTAATATGATTTTCTAATAAATGACACACCGCTCAGCACTTTAATTTTGTTTTATTAAAAAATACCCACCACTCAGCACTTAATATGATTTTCAATAAATTACACACCACTAATAGGTTGTATTATTGTTATCTAGTACATTACAGGCCACAAGCCAGTTTTGTTATTTTCTAATAAATTACACACCCACAGGCACTTAATATTATTTTCTAATAAATTACACACCTATGAGCACTTTAATTTTGTTTTCTAATAAATTACCCACCACTCAGCACTTAATATGATTTTCAATAAATTACACAACACTAACAGGTTGTATTATTATCATCTAGTACATTACAGGCCACTAGCCAGTTTTATTTTCTAATAAAGTACACACCCACAGACACTTAATATTATTTTCTAATAAATTACACACTACTGGCAAGTTTTATTATTTTTCTAGTAAATTACAGGCCACTGGGCACCATGGCCAGTTTTGTTATTTTCAATAAATTACACACCCATAGGCACTTAATATTATTTTCTAATAAATTACACCCCCCCAGGCTCTTTGATGTTATTTTTTAATATATTACACACTCACAGGCACTTAATATTATTTTCTAATAAATTACAACCCCCCGGGCGCTTTAATGTTATTTTCTAATAAGTTACACACCCACAGACACTTAATATTATTTTCTAATAAATTACACACCACTACCAAGTTTTATTATTTTTCTAGTAAATTACAGGCCACTGGGCACCATGGCCAGTTTTGTTATTTTCAATAAATTACACACCCACAGGCACTTAATATTATTTTCTAATAAATTACACCCACCCAGACTCTTTAATGTTATTTTCTAATAAATTACAAACTCACAAGCACTTAATATTATTTTCTAATAAATTACAACCCCCCGGGCGCTTTAATGTTATTTTCTAATAAGTTACACACCCGCAGACACTTAATATTATTTTCTAATAAATTACACACCACTACCAAGTTTTACTATGTTTCTAGTAAATTACAGGCACTCGGCACTGTGGCCAGTTTTATTTTCAATAAATAACACACCACCAGCAGGTTTTATTTTTATATTGTAGTAAATTACAGGCCCCTAGCCAGTTTTGTAATTTTCTAATAAATTACAAACCACTTAGCACTTCATTATTATTTTCTGATAAATTACACACCACTGAGCACTTAATTATTTTTCTAATAAATTACCCACCACTCAGCACTTAATATGATTTTCAATAAATTGCACACCACTAACAGGTTGTTTTATTATCTAGTACATTACAGGCCACTAGTTAGTTTTGTTTTTTTCTAATAAATTACACACCCACATGCACTTAATATTATTTTCTAATAAATTACACACCACTAACAACTTATTTTTAATAAATTACACACCCCAGGCTCTTTAATGTTATTTTCTAATACATTACACACCACTAGGCATTTAATGTTATTTTCAATAAATTACACACCACCAGCAGGTTTTATTTTTATAATATAGTAAATTACAGGCCCCTAGCCAGTTTTGTAATTGTCTAATAAATTACACAGCACTAAAACATTAAGATTATTTTCTAATAAATTACACACCACTAAGTACTTAATTATTTTTCAAAAAAATTACACACCGTTTATCACTTTAATGTTATTTTCTAATACATTACGCAACTAGCCAGTTTAGTAATTTTCTAATAAATTACAAACCACTAAAAACAAGATTATTTTCTAATAAATTACACACCACTAAGCACTTAATTGTTTTCTAATAAATTACACACCACTAAGCACTTAATTGTTTTTCTATTAAATTACACACCACTAAGCACTTAATTATTATTTTCTAATAAATTACACACCACTAAACACTTAATTATTTTTCAAATAAATTACACACTGTTTAGCACTTTTATTATTTTCTAATAAATTACACAACTAGCAAGTTTTATTATAATTTTCTAATAAATTACACACCACTACCAGTTTAGATTTTTTTTTTGGAGTAAATTACAGGCCATTAGCCACTTAGATTTTTTTTCTGATAAATTACACACCTGCACTTGCCACTTCTGTTATTTTTTAATACATGCACACCATCAGCCAGGTTTAGCTACCTCTTACTATTTACTTAATTGTTTGTTATAATCACACTTACAGTATTAGATACTGTAACAGGAGTCGACAATCTTCACTAAAATGCACATTTCTCCCACTGCTGTTAAAACAAATCTCTTCATAGGGAAGCCACAACACACGGCTATAGAGTTGCCATCTGTCATGGGTTATAAACAAACCATTTAGATTAATAATAATTTGGCACCTTCTCAACTAGATGTCAAATGTAGCACCTACTGCTTGCCTGCATTAGTGTTCCGAAGTAACACGAGTGGTTCTCCCCATGTGACATGAACCCTGCCTGTCCCAGGTGTTGAACCTCACCCAGGCACTTAAAGACGACAAGAGCCCTCTCCAGCTGGTGCAGATGCCCAGAGTGGTGGTGGAGCGCAGCCGATCAGGCGAGCTGGGTCGCGTGGTCACACGGGGCAACTTCATTCAAACCTTCCACTACAAGCGTCCGTTTTTCTCCTCTTGGTGAGAAAGTCGGAGCGTCAGCCAACATTTTTTCTTTAAATGCACAAAGTGAGGATGAAGGAATCCTCAATAGAGACTGATGAAATTGGACGTAGCTGATGAATTTTTTTTTTCTTTTTTCCGACAAGCTTTAGCTTGAGTCCGGCTTTGTAATGTGATCGCAGAGAAGCACACTCGTGTCTCCTAATATTTGGGTTGCCATGGTTACTTGAGTGGATAATTAGCTTATATGGGCTGTGTTTATTGTTAAGACACACAACAGTTTTTCTATTGTTTTTGTACTCACCCCAATGATGAACACGTACAAGCTCCAAAAACACCAATGTTGTTTCATCAGTCTAAAAAGTGCATTTTGAGAACATAACGTCCAAAAATAGTCACTTTGCCTTGTTATGGATGCTCGTTTGAATTTCAGGAGTGGATGATTAGTTTCACTTAGGTGAGTTGAAGCACCCTTATTAACCCAGCAGTCCTATGTGAGATCCGTAGAACAAACACAAAGCCTCTTCAACACTCGCCACTGCCAAACTTTCTCTGCCGAATGAGTTTTCCAAAGCCTCAAGAAAAGGTTGACACTTGAATACAAACCTCACCAGAGGAGGAGGAATTACCACGTTGCTTGAATGTAATCTGTTTACTGTTATTACTCTTGATTCTCGTTGGGAATCTAACAAAACATTTCAATACGAGTAAATGCTGTCAAAAACTATCTGAATGTATTTGTTATTTGACGTGTATTTACACTGCACCATGCACCCCTGTCACTCCTTTTTGGGAAATATTACACAAAGAGGGATGTCAGTGCTGTGGTGTCTTCTTATGCATCTTGACATTTTTATTCCAACATAATGATTGTATGGGCAGAGCTGTATATTTAACAGAATAAATCAACTT